>NC_136500.1:79255733-79455733 GCF_053919585.1 Euprymna scolopes
GGCGAGAGAGAGAGATAGAGAGAGAGCGTGCCGGCGAGAGAGAGAGATAGAGAGAGAGCGTGCCGGCGAGAGAGAGAGATAGAGAGAGAGCGTGCCGGCGAGAGAGAGAGATAGAGAGAGAGCGTGCCGGCGAGAGAGAGAGATAGAGAGAGAGCGTGCCGGCGAGAGAGAGAGATAGAGAGAGAGCGTGCCGGCTAGAGAGAGAGAGCCGGCGAGCCGGAGAGAGAGAGAGCGTGCCGGAGAGAGAGAGAGAGAGAGAGAGCGTGCCAGAGAGAGAGAGCGTGCCGGCGAGAGAGAGAGAGAGAGAGAGAGAGAGAGAGAGAGAGAGAGCGTGCTGGCGAGAGAGAGAGAGAGAGAGAGAGAGAGAGAAAGAGCATGCCGGCGAGAGAGAGAGAGAGTGAGAGCGTGCCGGCGAGAGAGAGAGAGATAGAGAGAGAGCGTGCCGGCGAGAGAGAGAGAGATAGAGAGAGAGCGTGCCGGCGAGAGAGAGAGAGATAGAGAGAGAGCGTGCCGGCGAGAGAAAGAGAGATAGAGAGAGAGCGTGCCGGCGAGAGAGAGAGATAGAGAGAGAGCGTGCCGGCGAGAGAGAGAGATAGAGAGAGAGCGTGCCGGCGAGAGAGAGAGATAGAGAGAGAGCGTGCCGGCGAGAGAGAGAGATAGAGAGAGAGCGTGCCGGCGAGAGAGAGAGATAGAGAGAGAGCGTGCCGGCGAGAGAGAGAGATAGAGAGAGAGCGTGCCGGCGAGAGAGAGAGATAGAGAGAGAGCGTGCCGGCGAGAGAGAGAGATAGAGAGAGAGCGTGCCGGCGAGAGAGAGAGATAGAGAGAGAGCGTGCCGGCGAGAGAGAGAGATAGAGAGAGAGCGTGCCGGCGAGAGAGAGAGATAGAGAGAGAGCGTGCCGGCGAGAGAGAGAGATAGAGAGAGAGCGTGCCGGCGAGAGAGAGAGATAGAGAGAGAGCGTGCCGGCGAGAGAGAGAGATAGAGAGAGAGCGTGCCGGCGAGAGAGAGAGATAGAGAGAGAGCGTGCCGGCGAGAGAGAGAGATAGAGAGAGAGCGTGCCGGCGAGAGAGAGAGATAGAGAGAGAGCGTGCCGGCGAGAGAGAGAGAGATAGAGAGAGAGAGCGTGCCGGCGAGAGAGAGAGATAGAGAGAGAGCGTGCCGGCGAGAGAGAGAGATAGAGAGAGAGCGTGCCGGCGAGAGAGAGAGAGATAGAGAGAGAGAGCGTGCCGGCGAGAGAGAGAGAGATAGAGAGAGAGAGCGTGCCGGCGAGAGAGAGAGAGATAGAGAGAGAGAGCGTGCCGGCGAGAGAGAGAGAGATAGAGAGAGAGAGCGTGCCGGCGAGAGAGAGAGCGTGCCGGCGAGAGAGAGAGAGATAGAGAGAGAGAGCGTGCCGGCGAGAGAGAGAGATAGAGAGAGAGCGTGCCGGCGAGAGAGAGAGATAGAGAGAGAGCGTGCCGGCGAGAGAGAGAGATAGAGAGAGAGCGTGCCGGCGAGAGAGAGAGATAGAGAGAGAGCGTGCCGGCGAGAGAGAGAGATAGAGAGAGAGCGTGCCGGCGAGAGAGAGAGATAGAGAGAGAGCGTGCCGGCGAGAGAGAGAGAGATGGAGAGAGAGCGTGCCGGCGAGAGAGAGATAGAGAGAGAGCATGCCGGCGAGAGAGAGAGAGATAGAGAGAGAGCATGCCGGCGAGAGAGAGAGAGAGAGAGAGAGCATGCCGGCGAGAGAGAGAGAGAGAGAGAGAGCGCGAACATGCGAGAGAGAGAGAGAGCGAACCTGCGAGAGAGAGAAAAAGAGAGCAAGCCTGCGAGAGAGAGAGCGAGGGTGAAAGAGCGAGAGGATGAAAGAGAAAGGGAAGAAAGTGGGGAGAAGTGGAGAAGGGAGAAAGTAGGGGAAAGAGAGAAAGGAGGGGGGAACGAAAAAGGGATAGGGGAGAGAGACAGTGTGAGAGACGGAGTAAATTACAGAAAACCGGAGGGAAGAAGTGTGAGAGGAAAAAATAGTAGATAAAATGAGATGAAAGATAAAAGGCTTTTGCGAGATAATTCCATTTATTTTTAATGACTAAAAACAAAAAGGTTCATATAAAGTTCAGTAAACGTAATAAAATAAAGTAAATGGGATGTAAGATTATAATGTATTAATATTCGAATTGTAATCTCTTCTGATTTGACGTAAATATGTACGCCAGGTAGTCATAAGAGCGCATCAAAATACGTTTAATAATTAATTTTAAAATGGAAGGAAAATTTATTATGTGTTAGTGGTTTTCAGTTTCACTTCTTTCTCTTCATATAAAGTACATAACCCACCCATCCCTGTTTACCGGAAGTGTGTTCCTACCACTTCCTCTTCTTCATGCTAAATCTTCTATTTCCCTTACCAATAAAAGTGTAATATGGCGCAAATGTAAGAAACGAACGAACAAATATATTACTGCATTAATAATTATTATTAACGAGTTGCTTATAAGTTTAACTTAAAATTTTAATGTAACATCTATTCTTCATTCTTTCTATGGACCAATTTTAGTGCTTTTAACCTAAAAAAAAAAAATAAATAAATAAAGTGAGGGTGCAACGGAAACATTGCATTGCAGAATAGAATTTCCATTGTCAAAGTAAAACTTTTACACTTCAAATTTTTAAATGACAAAGAAATTCTCTACATTAAAATGATGTTCCCTTTATGTGTCGTTGTGTTTCTACCCTGTTTTGTTTTTTTTAAATCAATTACTTTTAAAATTAAAAATGCAATAGTGTAAAAAATTCAAACTATAAAAAAAAAAACTATTTTAAAATATTAATTTAATTACATTAAATTTAATCAAAGTATTACATTAAACCAATATTGTTTTTCGTTTAGTCAGTTCTAATATTTTGTTAATTATTAAAAAAAAAAAAAAAAGAAATACTTTATAACCTTTTCGAAACGTGAAAGAAATTTAGAAGCATTCCAAAAGATAAATTTAAGAAAAATGATTGATTTTTCTTCTAAAAAGAAATAATAATCAGTTAAAAATGTAACAAGTTATAATTGTTTTGTTTTAAAATGCTTAAGATAAAAATACTTTGTATTATTCAGACTACTATTCTCATGCTGATTGTTACGGTCAGGTTGTTGCGTCCAATGTCAGCATCCACCTTCTTCTGATGCATCTTTTTAAACTTGGGAATCTGTACAATTAACCTTTTAACCAGACCATTAGGGCAGGTGAAGGACTCTTTAGTTTTGGTAGGAAGTCTCAATAAAAGCACTGTCCCTCATCATCACCTTCCCTGCTCGATGATTGAGAACAGACAATCCAAGGCCAATAAACAGTGTCTTGCCTTCAACAGTTGTCTCTTCTTACTCCTGCCAGAAAGAGCATCCGGCATATAAAAACATCTTACCTCAACTAAGAAAATTACTTCCAGTTCCAAAGGAAATATGTAGCTTATATAGTTTGAATACTGATCCGACAAAGGATAGAAATGTACTTCCACGCTAACCTACGTCCGTTCAACACGCGCAAGCATGTTAAACAAGCATTAAAATAAATCCGGCCGTGATAACGTAAATTATTTTCATTTCATCAGCCATGACCGAACAGAAATATTAATTTATGTTATTCTTAGTTATCGTCACCGGGACTGAAACTCCAGAAGACTGCCACTTAAAACTGATTGTTAACCATTAAGTCATGTCCTACTATGGCTGATGAATGATAAATAATGCAAATTTTGATTAGTCAAGATTGTCTTTTCTTTTTACTTTCGGTTTCTGCTGTCTATTTGGCTAGTTAAGCAGACACACACACAAAAAAAAAACATTCTTAACATGAGGGAAAGGGAGGGAAGCTTTCACATTATCTGAGATGAAGATAATCAGTAATCAGAAGAGATCATATCTTGCTTGTCACTGTCGTCCCGTCTGCGGAACAGAAACCGAAAAAAAAAGAAAAAAATGTAGACAATCCTGACTTTCACACAAATTTTTTAAAATTCGTTTTCAATTTAAAAAGTTGATTTATTAAAGAAACCGAAATGAAGTACCATCGTTTATTATCTATTTACATAAAATCAAGTATGTGTATATGCTTATGTTTGTATGTACAGGATTCATTCCTAAACTAATTAACTGATCATTATCATTTTTTAACACAATTACTAGGTGTAAGGGGGCGTAATATGGATTATATTAACTTTAATTCAGTTTTATGAAAAGGGGATAAAAAGGTGAAAAGCTCAGATATTTCCGATTTTTTCAAATTTTAATACGCATTAGACATCAATAAATATTCCTTAAATTTTAGTTTCTTGGAATTGGTTTAAAAAGTTTTTAGGAGTCATATAGATACAACCTCATATTTGACAATTCAAATATATTAAATTCATATTGAATTTGATCCATATCAATTAAACACCAATTAAATAAGATTCCCTCAATTTCTTCTTAAGACCATTTAAGCTATAAGCCTTTCAGAGATTTTCTTGAATGAAAATCATGTAATAGGTTTTGATTAAAGTTAGAATAAGGGCCCTAGACATAAGGTTTAGTGTTATTACATGTTGATTTTAATCTTCATAAAAGGGATATTTAAAACAAAAAAAATGGTTCAAAACTATTGTTTGAGGATTTAATTTTACCCATCCTGGGACGGGTATTCCTCTAATTTACTATTAAAACAGGAAGGCTATTTTTTTATTCACAGAAACATTGTCTGAATTCATTCTAAGCGTCGTTTTATTTATAACAGAAACGCATTTAAAATCAAACCAAGAAGTTTAATAACCGGGCGTTTATACAGTCTGTGTGCAATTATAAACAGTTTTGAAGCTGTCATAGGATGATAGAACTAATTCATAAAAAAATATTTAAAAGTGATGTCTAGGTTTTTATCCCAAAGAATTACTATTTATCTCACTGAAGTATTCCTGACAAAAAAGAAGACATCATATTTGGTGACCTCTAAAAATGCTGACAATTATTTCCATATAAAAATAAAATGTGTGTGTAGTTTTAGTGATAAGATCAGTTACATCAACAGATATGATCATAGATATATATTTACTTTTTTTTTTAATTAATTAATAATTACCTCCATCAAGTCGAGTTTGTGTGTTGGTTTGTCACTATGCTTGCTTTTTTTTGTTTGCTTTTTTTTGTTTGCTTGTTTTTGTATCGTCCAGCGTGCATATCGCTATACCAATCCACTAAAAAACTTGATCAAAATAATACTCACAGTCTAACTTAGAATTTCTAGTGATGGCAATGATTCCAATGTTTTTCTCAGATTTCGATACAATTACAGATTCTGATTCTTTCTAAACCTCTATTTAGCTAACGAGTCGTTGTCTTTATTTTATTATATTTATTTTTTCGGAATACCCTAAGAACTCATGTAACATGTGTGTGCATATATTTTCGCAAACATAAAAATACACTTGTGGGGAGATAAATAGATTTTATCTTTACTGATAATTTAAAATCGGAAAATATTTTATCAGCAATGAAAAATTGTCTGGAAAAAAATAAAAAAAAAACAAATTGATTTTTACATCAGAAAATAGGCATAATTTTTTTTTTCGATTCCAATACCCCAAAAGTTCCGATTTTTTCAATTCCTCATCTCAACATTAATTTCTTTTTCTTAAAATAAACATTGAACCGAATATGATAGTGATGGTGTAGCTGATTTTTATTCAATCAGCCATTATTAATAATTTCAGTCATGGTTGATGAAATAAAAACAAACATCACTATTATACTCGGTTGATGTTTGTTTAAGGAAAAGAAGTTAATTCTTAGTTTTTGTCACCTGTAATAATAACCTCCAAAAGACTGACACTCAGAATTAATTGTTAAACCAACGCTATTAATCATTCATTAAGTTATATTTATATTATGGCTGATGAAATGATGAATGCAAATTTTTATTCATTTTTCATTTTATTTTAAAATGTTGATTTATTAAAGAAACTGAAGTATCTTTGTTTATGTAACCCTGTCTCCCTTCCAATTCCTATATCTTCTTAGGAAGATTTAAAACTGATTCGGTTTGAGGATATTTACACCAAAGTCACAGAAAAGGTGAAAGTCATACTTTTGTCGATAAACTTCGATTCTGTTAATCATAGAGACTCACTACTTGACCCGTATTGTAGTCAATGAAGTCCAGTATTTTATATGAAACAAACATACAATGGGTATTATCGGTTTTTTGTTTTGTGTTTTTTTTTAAACCAAGGAGTCACCTCTTATCAGGGCTAAAAGTCTCTTAAATAAAAAAGTAAATGAGATGGATAGATTATCAGTATACTGATAAGATTTTTTTATAACAAGTATTTAATGGCATTGGATATGAAGATAACCCTTTTGTATTCCACAGGGAAGCAATCTTGTGGCAATGAGTTCCACAGATGGAAAGCTTTTGAAAAGAAACTGCTATGAAAATTCTATCAGGTGTTATTAAGCTCACAGAAAAAAAGAAAAATTTTTGTAGTTCTGGTAGAAAAACGAGTTCCTTGCTGTGAATACTTTATATGGAGGAACCAAAGATTGAAGCTTAGTAATAGTTTGTCATCATTTTAAGACATGATGTGCATTAAAAAAAAAACAAAAAAAAAAAACGAATGATATCGTCTTTCTTCGAATAAGTTATTGTTAATGGTAATCCTATATAGTTTTATATCTGCTCATAATCTATTTTGACGACATCCTTCATGTCAGTTGGTAAGTTAAAAGAAAATGTCTTGATATTGGTGCCAGCAAGAAGCAGGAGATCGTCTGCAAAGAAAATTAGTGACGCAGGTTATGCTGATGATTCCTCAATTTTTGCTAATACAACTTAACAAGCAGAAGCACTATTACACTACCCCTAAGAAATAGTACGACTGAGTACTGATGAACGCTAGTCCCTATTTAGAAACGTAACAAAGACAATTTAGTCATTTACTGAATTAGAATAACTGAAACCATGTTTCAACAACTGTTGTGACATTGCAGGCCGGCAATAATGAAGACAAACAGTAGTATAATTAACAAAAAATTTATTAACAAATGTATATTATAGAAGTACACGTCATGATTCTGGGACTATAACTGTTATGCCGTTTAAATATAACTATATTGTCTCTGGATAAGTTCATTTATTCTTGAAATGGGTCGATTGGCTTATTCCATAAGAACGTATTAAATATTGGGTCAGCAAAATTTTATTCGTTGAGAATGAGTGTAAATGGAGTTCGATCAGTTTGATAAGCTTAATGTGCTCAAAGGTTAGCTTGACCCACTGTGAAGTAGACGTGGCATCATATGGCTCAAAAGAAGGAGTAGTTTGATTGGAAACTGACCAAACATGTATTTAGCAATGTCCTGTTAAAATGGGATTAATACATAATTACTAAACTATTTCTGTCTTCTCTGCCCAGTGATTGAGAACAAACGATCCAATACAAATAAACCTTTTCTTGTCTTTAACAATATTCTCTTCCTAGTCATTTTTGTGGGGGAGATGGGTAGAAACAAACTTGTTTGCGGGCGATGTTTTCACAGTCGAGCAGGATCACAGCAAAAGACCTATTCCAGATGTATGTTATGAACATCATGTATTTTAATTGATTGCGACTTATGTGACATCAGACCTCCCCCTCAGAAGGGAAATATGTAACAGGTGTCTTATCATGATGCTCTAGAATTAAAAATTTTGATTTTCTTCAGAACGTCCTGACTTGTGACGGCTCCTTCCAATTAATTTACATCAAAGTCAGAATACGTTGTGATATCGTAATCTATCTCAACTATTCTTTCTTCTGCCATCTTTCTTCCCTCCCCTCTGATTCCTGTCTTTCCGACTCCTCTCCTTTAATTATTAACATAATTCCAGTTTTATTTCTCTTTCCTCTCATGTACAGATTGAAAGGATTTTAAAATACATTGTGATATTATAATAGACCCCCCCCCGCTCTCTATTACTATTTCTTCCGCTTTCTCTCTTCCCATTCTCGTTTTATCGTTTCTTCTCTCTCATTTACATCATTCCGTTTCCCACACCACTTCTCTTACCAGTCACCTTTTATTTGCCCTCCACCCACTATCTAAAACATGCACGTACAAGTAAAAAAGTGTGCACGGTGACAAAAAAAAAAAAAAAAAAAAAAAAAAATCAGAGGTTTAGTAGTATTATGTAGATAAATACAATATACTGATGGATTTTTAAAGCATCAATAAAAGTACTTTTTATTTATTCATAACTACGTACTTAACAGACTAACACCAAACGTCATGAAATAAAATGTTCAGTAGAACATCAGAGTATTGTAATTCAATAAGTAAAATATCTGCCAATCATTGGTCTCAATAGACCCCCCACCCCGCTCTCCCAACCTAAATCATACCACCCTTTCCGGAAATTCTAAAATAGCAACTGCTACTTTCAGAGAATTCTTGTCATAAAAACAAGATAAAAAAAACCATCAAGTCTTTGCACTGACAAAAACAAACACACTATAATTTCTCCTTCAATTATACACATATACAAAAATAAGGTTACACTTGCAAGCAAATGCATAAATACAAGCCGCAGTTATTTGAACACACACACAAGCTTAGATATCCCCCAAAACAATGACGGGGTGGTTTAGGCTCTGCTGCTTCTAATTCGTAGAGCCCAGATAATCAAAGGGCAAATTATGAGCATAATTCATTCTTGTAAGATCAAATAAAAATAAATTATAAAAATAAAAAATATAAGGATGAGAAAGAAGAAATTCAGCATCTGACAGGAATGTATACAAACAACAGTCGCAAAACAATGCATCAAAAATGTGAAAAATGTAAAATCGTATATAAAATACTAGAAGAATACCTGCCGTTGGACGGATTAATTCTATGTTAATGTAAATGTTTTTACGTATTTAGTCAAACAACTGAATAATTTTGTTATGAATAAATTGTTGAAATAAATAAGAAAATAAAAATCAATCCAGAATGATGAAACTCATGTTAGCTGCAGTTGAAAAAGATTTCGATATTTTAAAATGCATGCATTGTTTGAATTATTCAGACTACTGTTCTTAATTTGAGTATCATTTTCAATGTTTCGCTTGATTTAGCCTCCGACCTTCTTCAGGTGAATTTTATCGAACTCAAGGAATCTTTCTGTGGAACTCTGGGATCTTCATGGAACTTTGAACGAAAACCTTTATTTTAATGCACAGGGGTAACATGTTTTCATTCCACCAGTCATAACCAGATAGAAATCTTATGTAAATTGCCTAGTACTTTATCTATTACGCCATGGGCCCTTGCAGATGGGAACGGTAGTTCAAATAATCCAAATTACTTATCCTCACTTTGTCAAAAATTCAGGAATTTAAAATACACATTTGCATCATTACATTTACCCATCATAAAGTCACCATTAATGCAACTCAATTTTATTCTGCATGCTCTATGCCAGGGTTTCTCAAAGTTCAGGACACCATGGAGTCCCTGAGCAGGGCAAAGGGTTTTTTTATGGAGCACTAACTAGATAATTTCCAAAATAAATATGCAAAAAACATAGATTTCAAAATTTAACACTAACTAATGATTTTTTGGGTTCCTGGATTTATTTTTGTTTTGGGGTTCCTGGATTGTTTTTGTTTTTGATTAATTAAAAATTATTGCATTTTTTTCGCTAATCTATTTTCTTTTTCATGAACCATTCGGAAACTCTTTACATCTTAAGTAATGTATCATATCTCTTTCCAGTATAAAAAAAGAAAAAAAAAAAAAAAAAAAAAAAAAATCAATAATTTAATGTCTGCAGCCATTTAATTTTTTCATGCAAAGTATTTGGTTCTTTTTAAGAAAGGGCTTCTGGAGACCCTTAGCCTCACCTCAAGATCCTGCTCTATATAATGGAAAAAAAAAAGAACGCATATCTATAGTTTGAAACTGAGAGTTATTATCAGGGTTCGGAGTAAGAGTCAGAAGTGAACTTGTAAAAATGCTCGTAGTTAGAATTATATTTTTTAATCTCCAAAGAATCAACAGACAGTCTGAATATTGGAAGACTTAAAATAAGGAGTCACATATTTTGGTTTGGTTTATTTTACGGCATATCAACCATCTGTTGAATGAAGTTGTTGAATATAATTTTATTAAGTAGGATAATTATTTATATTCCTAAAATACAATGCTCTCGGAATATATTTCTCCAAGAAAATAGAAAGAAATCTTACAAAGATGATAGAATCAGTACTCCTAGAAAACACTACTCTTTGAAAACATTACTCCTTGGCATCGGTAATCTTGTTTGTCCTCAATGCAATTGGCCTTCAGACATCACCTAGTGACTGTTTGAAAGCAAAAATAAAAAGGAGAAATAAGATCTTTATTTTTTGAAGAATCAGATTGAATAGTACTGTTGGTTGGTTGGCTGTTTTTGTTTTACGGCATATCAACCCTTTTCGGGTTATTTAATGCTGAATCCAAAGATTTTGAAGAAATTTTTTTAATAGAATATATTTGTTTTTAAGTCGGTTTTTATTCAACCCATAGTTGGGACCCTAACAGGTACTACCATTCCGGATCAGAGTGGACCTGGGAGCAATGTTAATTAAAGGGTGGCTCCACACTCCCCAAAGCCCGCACGCTGGGGCCTCATCACTGGATATAGTTTAAAGTCATATCCAAGGCCAAGTACTGTTGGAGATGAACTTATTAAAAATAAAAATTTAAACTTTTATAAAATTTAAAAAAAAAAAAGCTTCAGTTGACAGATGTCCTGCTAAGTAACAGGTAGAATATTTTCTATACTGTGGATAAATGGAAGAAGGCAAAGATTTTGCAATTGAAAAAAAACAAAAAAAAAACTGTTGTTTCTTATATTTTCAATCCTCAATGAGCTATTCCTACAGGGGAAGAGGTTACAATGGCTGTATTTTTCTCCATCCAACTTAACCCACCTGTTGAAGTTTAGCTTCTGGCTGACCCACCCACAGTCAGGAATGGACATAGACACTAGGACATGATATGAGCATTCAATTGATTGGATAGAGCCTCTCCACCCGCCAATCTAGCCAAAGTTAGACATTGCAAGTTGCCATTCACAGCATATAGGTAGGCCTGTTTTTAGAATGAGGTATTGGAGTTTTTTTCCCAATAAATGGGGTTGCAGTCTGCAAATTCATGAACTAGCCGACATGGTGACGGATATTTTGGAATTCTAGGAATCTGAGTCAGACCTTATACCTACAAACTCTGCAATTCTGATTATAACAGTAAGTCAACCTGTGAATATTTTTAATTGTTAAATTTAAAATTAACAAATATTATAAATATATTCTTGATAAAGTATATTTTTTTAATATGGTATATTTATGAAAAGAAAAATTTATAAAATAAATTGAAATGTTTAAACATTGCCCCCCCCCTACACACACACACACACAGCTTACAAGGAGGTTACTCCTCTGCATAGCATTTCAACCGTCAAATTCATGGCCCCATCAACAGAGCGACAAATATTTTGAAATTCTAAGAATCTATTTATCTGCAACTCTGGTTATGACAGTAACTTAGTCTATGAATAATATTTTTGATTATTTTTAAATAAATTTCTTTTGTTTTTTTTTTTTATAGAAATCACACTAGAACAGGTATGAAGCCACTTAATGTAAGGAGCTAATTAAAAAAAAAAAAACTACTTCACAGCCAGTCAACAATTAGTGTGAGATGGTTAGATTCTGATGCCTAAAAACAGCAATTTTTCTCCTTTGTCAGAAACACCACTCATAAAATGAGAGGACTAAAGGACAAAATAAGGGAAACAAGAGTTATGGGGCTGCTGAAAGTAAACCCGACATCGATTTTCTACTCTCCTAATTCTTGATTATTTTTTTTTTTTTTTTTTTTTTTTTTTTTTAGATATGGTATTTTTATGGAAATAAAATTTTCAAACATAAGGTTAAAAAAAAAAAAAAAAAAAGAGGGAATCGAAATCTTTTAAATATCTATTCATAGACTGCAATAATTTCAGTGCAGCCCTCAATAGACTATTGTGGAATGCTTTTATCCTGACATACCAGATTGCTTTTGAAGTATACAAGACAACTCCCGAAACGGCTAGGGGTTCCTTTAATAACAGCTGTTTGTGGTGATATGGATCCTTCTGTTTAAAAACCGGTGAACGATCAAGTTTCATGTTTATTTCTAAAGAAACAGATGGATAATCAAATCAACTCATAAGTGCAAATTAAACCAACCAAGTCAGAATCAGTAAAGGAATAAACGGTTGTCACTTAGCATAAAGCATAGCTTTGTGGGAAATCGAGCACTCTCGGCAGTTGGTAATGCGAATGTACAAGTATATAATTTCTTTTAATAATAGCGTAGGAGTAAAATACTCATTTGCTAATCAAGTGATCGTCCAGCTGGGTTTTGAATCTCAATATCCTATCATATCTACCCACACTGAAAAGCTCTGATACAGCAAAACAAGTGCCTGTGAATAACAACAATTGCTTATAAATCGCAAGTTTTTTAAGAAAAAAAATGATTGATCACAGTTGCAAGTTATCTGGCAGCTGGGTTTTTAAATCTCGGCATGAAATCACTCAACATTTTTAGCCACACTGAAAAGCTGGCCGTGGTACATCAAAACAGCCGATTGTAAAGAAATGAACATTTGCAACTTAGCATAGTGTAAATAATTCTTTAAAAAAGAATGGAGCACTCTCAGCAAACGGTAATGTGAAATTATAATATATAAACACTATGCCCATGACAAAAGTAACAAAATGACTTGATTAGATGCAAGTGATCCTACAGTATTCCAATCTCAATGTGAAAACACTCACCACACTGAAGAGTTGTGAAACAATGAAACAGCTGTCTTTGGATGACTAATATATAGTTATAAAATATACGATACTGATGCTCAATATTATAAATACAGCATTAACATATAATACACACACATAAGCAGGCTGCCCATCACTGCCTAGTCATAAATAGGACTATGACAACAGCATATTCTTTTCATTGTTTTGACTCGAGTATATATATATGCGACACAGTTAATCAACCAAAAACCACATCACTCTTTATAAAAGCATACAAGATATCAACGGATACACACTTCAGAGTCAAAACAATCAAAAGAATATGCTGTTGTCCTAGCCCTAGTCATAAAATGTTTAAACATGATATTTTAATTTACGCAAATTTCATTTTTTTTTTTTTTTATTATAGAGCCAATACTTTATTATTATATTGTACCCAATATATAGTAGTGATTTCAGAAGTCGGGGGAAAAAAAAAAAAAAAAAAACTTGAGTGCCATTAGCTAGAATCGAAATCAAAACATTTAGCGTGGCAGTATTATTTGTTACCATCTGAGCTAATGACATATCCAAAGTTTAAAAATTAACCGACTTCAATGTATAAATGTGTATTTGTGCAGGCATATAGAGGATCACTTTAAACCTGTTAAGTTTCAATTTTTCAATTTTGACCTCTTAGCAGCTATTTTATCAGCTAAAAACCAAATCAAATGTGTTCCACATGTTTAAATCCCCTATATATCAAATTTTATGTCTGTAGATCAAAAATTGACAAAGCAGTTTGGTAGAGACCCATTTTCAGACAGACAAGGTCACTTATACTACCCAGTAGTGATTTCAAAAGTAAATAGAAATAAATGACTTGGTGCCATCAGCTAGAATCAAAATCAAAACCAAAACATTTAGCACTCCAGCCTTAGTCGTTGTGTTTGAGCTATTGTCAGAATGAAGAGAAATAGCTAAAAATGTATAACATGTAAATGTATATTTGCGCCTGTATAGAAGAGTACTTTAAGTACTGTCAAGTTCTATTTTTATTTTATTTTTTACCTTTTAACAGCTATTTTTACCGTCTAAAGACCAAATCTGATTTGTTCAACAGGTCCAAATCCCCTATATATCAAATTCCAAGTCTGCAGACCAAAAATTGAAAGAGGAGTTTGGTAGAGACTGTTCCTCAGACAGATAAGGTCATATATATATATATATATATATATATATATATATATATATATACTCTGGTGAGTGAAGCACTCTGGAAGAGGAAATTATTCTTTTCACTTAGTATAATGCAATACTTTGTCATAAAACGAATTGGATTTTAGTATCATACATTTGTAAGCAAATGAAAAAGCGTTTTAATTTCTTACACACCCTATACTAGGTTCATTTGCTCAGATCGTAATTAATAAACCTAACACCACTAGTGATATTTGGAAGTGATCAGGTGTCAATTGATACGCTTGTCACATTGCTGAGTTGAGAAAATGTCAAAACAGCTATCTGTGTATGACTATAATTTATTATATATTAGTACCATACTGAAAGGAAAATATTTGTCAGACTTAAAAGAAAATGTTACATGACGAAATGGAAGTGAATATCATTCGATTTACAAATTATTTTAATCGAGACATATTGCTACTCCGTACATAAATATGGCAGCTTTATTTACGTTTTGTTGACACAAGTTAAGATAAGAGTTTAAAAAAAAAAAAAAAGTTCAAATACTAAGATGATAAAATATTATGTCCGTATGTACATGGACTTTCGAGTTTGTGAGACTGATGGGCTGTTGCTATATTGAGAAGTCCATAACTGATTTGTACTGTTTGTTTAAATGCTAATAACCAGGTGCTACGGCCAGAGTTATTTGCATGACTATGGTTTACAAGGATTATTGCGCTAAGTTGGAGATCACTGCATCTCGCTAATGACAGCATTTGATCATCCATAATATAAATCTCACCTGTCACCTGTCTGTTTAAATGTATGTATGTATGTATGTATGTATGTATGTATGTTTGCCTAAAACTTTAGACAGAGGCGACCGATTTTCACGAGATTGGTATCGTTTTGAAGCCCGACCCTTCGGACAACAAATATCGAAAAATTAGTTAAAAACATTAATTCCTTCACCCTCAACTGGGCACTTTTCTACAAGGAGGGGTCGCTTTTTTCATCAATATTTTCGAAAGTCATTCCCTTTTTTTCGATTGACTAGCCTTAATTTAAACCTTCGCCACTTCCAATTTGGCGATGGATGTAATGGCAAAGACGTCATTTTTTTCTTTTTTTCACGTTCGTTTCCTTCTCTGCGGTACGGGTTCGAGCCTGCCTGCCTGCCTGCCTGCCTACTATCACTTTTTTTTTTTTTTTGCTCAACACACCTCCATAACACCTAAGCAACGCCAGGCACCCAGGCTAGTTTGCTTATACAGATAAGGCAAATGTAAATTGCCTCTTTTTACTATATCACGTCAGAGTCATCATTTTATGTAGTGGAGAACAAGCAAAGTTAAAAGGTAATGACAAAATCTCAACTATACATAAATATATCAACTTTGTTTTGTTGACCAACCAAATGTAAAGAGTTAAGGAAAGAATCAATAAGAGTTCAAAAGGTCAAGACGAAGAAAGTTGCTTTTATTGTATGTTAACTTGTTCTAAGTTAGTTCCTTCGACTGTCTATGCTACTGATATTTTTTGTAATTCTTGTATTGTTTACTGAAATGCCAGTAACTGCAGAGTTCTTTTGCTCACCAAAAGTATGTGAAATTGTAACACATTTTTGTGACTGATGTAAGTTTGTTGGGCAAGTTGAGTGTCTCACTACCTCCAATTAATTTGAGCTCTCATTTATATAGATAACGCCAGGTTCCTAGCTGTTGTTCTTACCGGAAGAACGGTGCAACACTGCTATTAGCAAATGAATAAACAGTTGAAATTAATTCTGTAACCTAATCAATAAAGAACCAATTGAAATCGTTTATATAGATAATGACACCAGGTGCCCAGATCCCACATCAAAACTTTTCTAATTGGTTGTATAGACAACCAATCGAAAATGAGTATTTTAATCCAATCACCATTAAGTATTTACTTTTCTTCTTATTGAAAGAACGGTACTACTATTAGCAAATGAATAAACAGTTGAAATTAATTCTATAATCCAATTCACAAAGAACCAACTGGAATACCCATCCGACTACAGGTTCTTAATGTTAATACACTCATGGATCCTTTAAAAGGCTGAGTTTCAAAACGTTTTAAATTAAAAAAAAAAAAAATACTACCATAGTGAAAGCTAAAAAGAAAAAGTAGCTTCAGAAGTTATGATTTAAAAACTATTTCATAACGTAAGGATTATAAAATTATGGATATATGTTAATTTAAGAATTTTTATAATTTATGTATAGTTACAATTTGTGAGAGTGGGGTGGAGGGCTTTATAAAAGATATATGACACCTCCTAAGATACTTAATTATATAGGTAAAATTTTATCATCAAACATTATCTACACGAGTTGCAGGATATGCACTAACATGGCTGAGTGTCCTCTAATCCCTACAATCTTGGCTCAAAGTATTTGGTTTATGTTCATCTATTCACAAACATTGTCCATCTTTTCTTTTGTCTACATTTTGACTGGCTTCATACTCGTAACTCGCTTCCTTTATTTTAACCTTTAGTTCTCACAATTTATAAGCAATGTTTCTGACAAAGGGGAAGAATTGCTATTTTCTGGATTAAGAATCTACCTATCTAACACTTACTGTTGGCTAATTTTTGACCTTGAAATAATATTTGTTAAGCTTCTTACATCAAGCGGCTTCATGACTTGTCTGGAGAAATTTCTGTTTAAAAAATATTTAGTAACAATGACGAAAGATAAGTCGGAATCAGAGTATTTTATTTTTTTTAAACTGACTTCAGAGTTCGGCCCCAGTCGACCTCCCCCCCCCCCGCCACCACCACCTTTAAAAATAACATGACAAACAAGATTGTTTTCCAATGTTAAACAAGACAACTATTCCCATGTCTCCTCTTTTGGGTCCAAGGAAATGAGATGCTCGTTAACTAAATCGACTTTTAAAAATAGTGACAGTAAATAGTTTGGAAACCAAAGTGTCACAAGCAATAGAAACTGACAGGCGATACACTAGAAGCAGGAACCATATGTTCCCGATTTGTCAAGGTCTTTTGTTTACTGTCACTTAGAAATAAATAAAAAGAAAGGACCCGCACAGTTGGCTATTTACGCAAATGGCATCACATGATGTCAACTACGAAATATTTCAGCAGTAAATAAAATATATAAATAAAATCCATGATACATAAGTTTTCAGGCAGGCTAGTGTTTCATGGTTATAAACGCCGACCTGCCATTTAAACAGGGAATACAGACAAACTAAATGATTAAATCATACAATCAAACATACATTTTGTCACTATCTCTGTTTTGGCCTTATTCAAAGCAATTGTTGTTTTTGTTTTTTGGTTTGTTTGTTTTTTTTTTAAATTATTTTAAGCAAATCCCACCATATCACTGTAACGATCTCTAGATGCAGGCAAGCCTTCTACTTTAATAGTTTCTTCCCTCGAACTGCTACACTTTGGAATTCCATCCGGTCTCCTGCTTCCCTGACTGTATTGACATACAGAAGTTCAAGTGTAATGTGAACAAACATCTTGCTACCCAACTTCCTACATTAGTGTCCTTGTAGATATGGTCCCAAATATTGCTTAATTGGTGTCTAATGACTACAGACCAAATTTAATGCAAATTTGAAATATTTTTATTTTCAAATAGGAGGTAGTACTCATATTATGCCGTCTAAAAACTCTTTAAAATACTCCAAAGAAATTGAAGATGTCGAATTTTTAAATCAGAGCTATCTAAATTTTCCCAAGAGCTCCCATACCCTTTTTACCTCATTTGCAGAAAACTAAATTAGACTAAATATAGTCCACATTACAATCTTTATGCCTGATGACGGTTTCAAAATTCATAATGATAGGTTGATTAGTTAAGGAGTGAATAATTTACATACAGATGTATAGACATACGTGACTTTATATATAAGACAAATTGAAATGATGAAAAGTTAAATTTACATTTATTGGTTCATTAAATGCTCAATATATATATATATATATATATATATATACACACACACTAGATGAGAGATCCGACGTTGCCTGGGATTAAATGATGATCAATGAATGTTTCACACTCCCATATTTTTATTGTCATTGAATTTGGTGAAATCGCCAATCTAGTTGGGGACCCATTGCGGTGCACCTGGAGGAAGCTTCACATGCCTCTCTGCATTGACAGTTCACAATACATTGTAGTTTCCATTGCACTGTAGATAACCTACTGTTGATTTTATAATTTTTTATATATAACGACTTAAATTTAAGTTCAAAATGAAAAAGGTGTATTTTTCAGGTTACAATGTGGAATACAGTTTTTTCCGGCCCCTTATAACGGTATTTGCCCCGCCTTACGGTGTTATTTACAATGTTATTTGATTATATACATGTGTATTATATACTGTACTGTATTTTGTTACTAATTTTTAATGCCGTATCCTGGGGTACTACTGTACTATAGTTTTTGCTGATGGGAGGGGGGGGTCTCTTCACTATTTACTAATAAAAGCCATTGCTAAGATACACCTCAAGATAGTGATTATATCAATCGAAACGTTGTGGACAAAGATGAGAATAGTAGTCTGAGCAATCCAAATAACACATGTAAATATTTTGTCTTATTTGGTTGTTGTGAACACCCTCCCCATCCCCATGTTTTCCGAGTTGGTTATATTTTAGCAGATGCACTGGGGAGTATGTTAGTGATTTGGGGGTCTGCTTTATTACTAAAAAAAAAAAAGGGGGGAGGGGGTCAAGAGAAGAATAGATGAAGAAAAGCAAGTTATTCAATAGATCCGGTTTGAGAATCCCCCCTCCCCCTCTACACATACATCTATCAACATGTTCCCATTGAAAAGTCAGAGGCAGTCGAAAATGTGTTATTGTTGTTTTCCACTTCAAGTACCAACCGCCAGGATTATCAACAAGTGATTATATACACAGTGAACAGCGGCTCTTGAGTAATTTCCCAAATGTATGCCTTTTAGTAACATCACGTGACAAGAACTAAGCCCCTTTTTTTACACTTACCAAATCTGGACTCTTATTATACTTCGGCAGATCTTCCATTTTTGTTTTTTGTTTTATTTATTTTTACAATGAAAATGGTTATTTAACCACTTCATCACCTTTGCTACTGTAACTGCTTCTGTTGTTATTCCTTCTGTTGGAATCACCACCCCCTTTTTATACTTCTATATTTATATAAAAGTTAGGTTCGGTGTTCTTTTACAGCATATCAACCATCTGTGGGTTATTTAATGCCAAATAAAGTTGTCACATATGTTTCGATTGGTAGGATAATCATTTATCGTATAATACATTGCTTCTCAAAAAAACTACATCCAAGCTGGGAAAAGACTCCGACAATCCCTCAAACCACAGACCAATAGTATCATATTTGTTTAGTTTGTTTTACAGCATATCAACCATTTAAGAGTTATGTAATGCTGAATAAAGATGTTCAATATAATTCTATAGATTGGATATTTATTTATATTCCTAAAGTATATTGTTCTCAGAATATATTGAATTACTGTTAGGAAACATTACTTTCAGAAGGAAGTTTTATAGATATGAAACATTCATTACCCTTTAAAAAATTTAAGAACTAAAAAAAAAAAAAAAAAAAAAACCTCGGAGCTCTTGTCTAAAAGAAAGTTATAAAGAAGACTCAGCCACCGAGATCCTATTCTAAAAAAATCACGGATCTCCACTCACGTACTACGGGTGGTCCTGTTTTCATGGGAGTTTTACCGTGGCTACAGAGAGTGGCCGTGGTTTTACCCCCCTGCATGGGGTTGCAGTTGGCCCTGCAGACAGAGCGATATAAAGTTAGCTATGTACAGAATTAACTTTTTTTTTCTTTTTTTACATAGGCATCACCACTTATCAAGGCCCAGAGACCACTCGAGAATAAGGATTAAAGAGTGTACAGTAGTCAATTGGACAATATAGTAATCGTTAGTAATGGAAATTCGGTAAATTTGTTAACTTAAGTGGGGCAGCTAATCAAGAACTCCTAAACTAACTGATGAATTTGGGAACAGGCGTAGGGGTCGGAAATATGAGCTATATTTAGTTTCATGCAAAAGGAGTAATAGGTGGAAACCATTTGTGAAATTTTAGATACTCCTGCCGATTTTGACATAAAAGTTCCGCCACAGCAACTAAGTTGTTTGGAAATTCACACAGATGATTTTTTTTATAGTGGTGAAGGCTTTGTGCAACCAACTACACTTTTTGGTACAACTGCTAATCTCAGTCGGTGCAATAGCTGTCACAAGACAGAACAACTTTTACATCAAAGTGTTCCCTTTCCTAGATGCATGTCTTAATGCTTGCGCTGGGACATAGAAATTTCCAGGCTGGTATAAATGGAGGCGCATTTAATCCACTGGAGGAAATGCACCATTGGTCTTCGTTAAGACATACATCTATGATATTATAACAATAGGTATTAGACATCAATTGATAAAAGATTTCTCAAATTCCAGTTTCTCTGGAATATTTTGAAAGGTTGTAGGGAGTATATGATAAGCACAACCTCACATTTGAAAATTTAAATATTTCAGATTTGCATTGAGTTTAATTCATAGTCATTACACACTAATGAAGCAAGATTCATTGACATACAATTTATTCTCAAGACCCCTGAAATTTCAGACATTTTCTAGAATAAAAATTATGGAACGGATTTTAATCCAAATTGAAATAAGGATTCTAGACATAAGGTACTATTATATCCTAATTTTACTCTTCGTAAGGGAGCATAAAATGATGCAAAATTTTTTTTCAGGGGAATTCATTTGTACGCATCCAAGGACAGGTATTCTAGAATACCCTCATTTATTCTTTGAATTATGAGAATGAGTCTCCTTGCTGCTTCGGCTGCTTGGAAACTTGGGTAGAAAGTACCAGTCAAGAATCCATTCTCGACAATCAGCATGAGAGGTGATGGGTTACTTACGTGGCCCACTACTTGTCGGACCTAAGAATGTTGCCTGGATTACCTATGAGGTCCCAGGCCTTGCCACTTGACTTTCGGGTGGGGCAAGTTTATCTCTTTTTGCCTGAGGCGCCCCTACTGGGGAATGCCAATGGGAATACTCAGGCAATTTTTGCTAAGCCAGAACGCCTCTCTTTAGTGATGCTGGCTGGACATCCCCACTCTGACCTTGTGTCACATCATCCTTAAGTGGGCAGCATGTAGATATCTAACACACAAATGAAATATATAATTAAATTTTGTGTTGCTAAAAGAAAAGAAAAAAGAACATTAGTTTTGAGACAAGACTAATCAGTTTAAGAACACGTGCTTGGTACCCCTCCCTCCCTACTACTGAAGTAGTCTTAACACACCAAACCTTGAGCAGTTTATTAAGTTATATAGAAACATTTATGTTCAACAACACATTCTAAAGTGAGATTTTTAGATAGCAAATGAGATTAAATCTACAACTGGAAAAGACACTTTCATTTCTGATACTTATAATTTATGTAGTTTATAATTTTCCTAGAAAAATAATACAAAGATACACTAAAAGAAAAGAGCAAAACGGAATTTTGTGGCAACTTCAAAAGCCATATTTATTTTTTCTTTTTAAAAATCATAAACTAATAGTTTTGGTTAAAATGGCAATGTCAAAGATCATTAGAGATAAGGAACCCTTTTAGAAGATGAAAGACGATGGCGAAAGAAGACGGTGAAGAAAACAAAGACAGCGAAGAAGAGGGAGGCGATACTTCATGAACAAACCGAAAAGGAATACAAAAAAAAACAGACATAACTGCATTGGAAAGGTAGTCCACTGCAAATTGTAAAAACCTTTGTAAAAATAAATTTAAAAAATTAAGCTCTCTAGGTAATTGATAATGAGAATGTAAACAAATATACACATTATAATTTGCATGATGACGATCCATAATTAGTGTAAGAGCATAAGGATCAGATGTCCTGACTTGACCAAACAATCAGTTCTGAAATACTTGCTGTGTCCCATTAGACTGAAGAGCTGTGATACGACGAAACAGTGGTTTGTGGATCACACATGCAAACATTACTAGCTGTACGTACTCAGCATTGCCCAGGATACAGGTAAAGTTCTGCACATTTTAAACGTATACAGAAAAAAAATAATATTTTACTTGTAAGGTAGAGAACTCTCATTATATTCTTTAATCTAAAATAAGAGTAATTCCCCTTGCTGATTTTTCATTTTGTTTTTTGAGATGATTTAAAAATGCTTTCTATTACCATCTGAATGGGCAAGACTAATTTGTTGAATATAGTGTCGAGACGATTAATCAGAATCATTAATGGAAAAATTTGTGCCTATTTTCCAATGCCAAAAACGATTCCTTTAATAATCTTTTTCTTTCTTTTTTTTTTTATTTGATTTTGTTCAAAACAAAATCTTCCACTGATGGTAGTAATAGTAAAACAATATTCATGGGTTTAAACTAAAACCTATAGACCACCCCCTCAAGTGTTTTTATATTTGAGAAAATATATGCACATTTAACATGCATTTTACAGTAATCGGGACAAAATAACCATTTTATAGTTAAGTATTTAAGGATTTATTAAGAATAAGCGTCGGAATCAGTAATTGTATTGGAATTGTTCCATCACTAGATGAATAGATTGTAACAAAGTCATTATCATCATTATCATATTTGGTTTAATGTCCGTTTTCCATGCTAAAATGTGTTCAACATATTTTATCATATTTCCAATAACATGGCACAGCAATAACAAATGAAAATTGGCTGGTCAGAAGCAAAGTTATATTTATCAGCTTAAATGTCATTCGTGTCAGATTTTGAAAATTTGACATGATGACTTTATATCTTAGATATGTGTGTGTGTGTGTGTGTGTGTGTGTGTGAATATTAAATCATATGCACTAATAAGTAGACATGCTGTTTAGAAGAGCAAGATGAATAGAGACATTTATTTACATATCACATATTGCTGTCTATACAACAATGATTGTGTAGTCATTGACTGTTAAGAAGATAAGAGAGGAAGGTGGAGATAGATGGCATCGCTTGCATTCAGAAAATAGTAAAAATCCAAAAGAAAAGGAAAAATGAAATACAATTGAGAGCATAATACTGTCCCCCAGATCAATGCCTCTTGGGCAGTTCGCTCTATCAAGTCAGCCACGGAAATATTTCATTCAAGAAATCAATGATAAAAACAACGAAGCATAATGCAATTAGCGAATCAATATACAGTTTCCTAGTTGTTCTGACCTCAACAATATCAAGAGTTCCAGATATTTGTTCCATTAGTCGGGGAGGGGATGAGGCACAAATAGGGTGGGGTGGGGGTAATAAGCACAACTCAACTCAGCTGGGGATTTTTTTTTTTTTTTTTAGATATGCTCACGCAGTTCTATGAGAGACAGTCGCGTACTCTATTCCTAATCCCAATTTTACTTGCCATCGACTGCATGAAACGGAAAATATAGTCGTCATCTCCATAAACAAACCGGAAAAAAAAAAATAGTCAAAGGAACACTCAAGTTTATAACAATGTCCATATTTACTTGCCTTCTCACAAGGGCAGAGTTAGACACAATGTCGGTTTTTAATGTGGGGGAAAATCCAGCTCTTCAAATAGAAGAAGCACTGGATTGATAGAGAAATAAAAGTTGCCTCAATTCAAGTTAAACAGACAAAGCGATTGACAACCACTAGACGAAACAGCGATCCTGAAACAAGTCACGATGAAAAGAAGCTAAAATGAAGAGAATAAAAACCCCACGTATGAATATTCTGCGCATTCATGTGGAAAGACTTATTAGGTGTGTTGGTTGCTCATTAATGAAAACGTTAGAAACAGTAGAAATCCCTAGATGTAAGAAAGTCTTCTCTATGACTGCTAGACTTGGGAATTCCCTTACGGATTCCTGCTTCCCTAACTATACTGACATGCAGAAGTTCAAGTGTAATGTAAACAGACATCTTGCTGCTCAGCTCCCTACATAGTACTCCTACAAATTATGCCCCCGGTATGAAAATACAATAAAAAAAAAAAATGTAAAAAATTGAAAAAAGATCTTTCCTTCACTGATCGGGAACAAAGGTGAAATCCAGCATCAGAATAGATAATTTTTTTAAGCTCAGCTTTAAATCATGAAAATCCAAGTTACGTTTTGATTATAGTTAGAATATGGGAGCACATTAACCAACTGACCCACAGATGAATGTACAAAATGACGCACTTAAATACATAAACTAGACTTTCTTTTTAAATCCTTACTTCAATGCAACAAAAAGAACGAAACGTATTAATAGTATTAATGCCAAAACAATGGAAGAGATTGATTTTACGTTCTGACTAGCAGGGCTACCCGAAATTACTCGGGGGGGAAAAAGTGTAACATGTTTTTATTATTACTTCACTCTCTCTACCTATCTTTCCACCTTTCATTTTCCTCTCCCTAAACCCCTTTCTCCTCTGCCTAGCGCATTCCTCTCTTGCTAAAGACACACACACACAAATATAATATATAATAGATTCTGTGTGGAATGAGTCAGCATTTTCTTTCCAAATCAGTACATTATACTAGAAAACCGACTCTCTTCCCTTAACGAAACCTCCAAAAAATGATCCCCCTCCTCCTAAATTTTAGATATTATTCGTCCGGAACAACACTGATTAAGACAACTTGAGGAATCTTAAGTTTGAGATTTTTAACTGGACATACAAACATACCGAAATTTGGCCTTTATATAGTAGACTACCCCGCATTACACAAGGCAAAAATATAACCTAGAAACTTCTGTTTCCATTTTCTTTTTTCTCCTCTCCGTTTTCGCACTCACTCTTATCCCCTCTTTCCTCAACCCAGCCCATTCCTCTCTAGCTGAATATACACATGTAAAACTTTCCTTTATATAATAGATTCCTATAAGAATCAGTCTGCATTTTCTATATAAATTAGTACATAATAACACTGAAAAAAAAAAAAATAAATAAATACCCTTCATGATAAAACGTAGGTTAGGTGCCCCCCCCCCATAAAATGAATAAATTTTACTAAATTTCAGATGCTAATTATCCAAGACATCCTGATCAAGAATATATCAACTTTGTGTTGTAGCTTTTGACTTTTATCTGGACATGCAAACACACATACAGACAACTGTCCTTTATATAATAGACAAAAAACAAAAAATGAAACTAACTAAAATGAAAAAAAACTTTGCATTGGAGAAATTTCAGCTAAAATTCATTTGAACATAAAGAGCACATGATAAAAAGGATGAATGATAAATTATAAAGTTAATTTTGTTTCTAGCATAATGACATCCATTAAAATTACAATTGTTAAGCTATAAATACTTTAGACTAACTTCTACCATAGACAAACGCATACATGATTTTTCTTTTAATTAATCTAAACTTTGTTCAGTATAGAAATCGTAAAATAGCCCAAACAGTTTTAACACTGGTTATAGAGGAATTTATATTGAAAATAAATTATGGCATTGTAGTTGTGTGGTCAAATGACCTTGGAACACAAGTTTTAGTTGGATAAGCACAATTAGACCCGATTTGTACTTAGCTGGATGACTGAATTTGGAATACCAGGTGTGTTACATAGTAGAGACCCAATGACAGTAGCAATTAAGTTAGCTCGTGTGAATTTTGACAAGAGTCATCTTTAGTGCATGTCAGGACAACCTTAATCTGCAAACAGAATTGTACCCAGAAATGAGGGACATGAAATTGAAGCAGAGGTCAAACGCAGTAAACAAAACAGGAGTTGAACGATGACATGGCATCACATTTTTGAGCAAGAGAAATATAGGTTCCAGAAAGCCATACAAACAAGACACACCAATAATATAGAATAATCTAAGGTGAATGTTACTTTGATGTCTGCCTGTCTGCATCCCTCATTTTTCAAGTTAATAAGTTAGGTTTAAGAAGTAAATAATACATTAGTCTCTCTCTCCATAAGTAAATTCTCACCAATAAAACCTTGAAGAAACTTGGCAAACATCTTATGTTTTTCATGCATGAAAAGTTTTATTTGTTCAAGTTAAACAGACGAGGTGATTGACAACGATTAGGCAAAACAGTGATCCTGAAACAGTGACGAAGAGAATAAAAAGGCCTACGTATGAACATCCTGCATATGCATGTATAAAGACTCATTTTGTTTGTTGTTTGCTCATTAATGAATGTTACATGTGTATAATAAATGGGTAGCAGCCTAGCTAGATGTAAAACCGCCGATACTTTCACATCTTGCGATAAGAGTGGTTTAGACCTTTCATTCTGCTTAGTACTACAAAATATTAGAGAGTCCGAGTGGAGAGTTAGCAAATTTTGAAAGAATTTGAAAATAGATGATTATCTGTCCAATTTAGTAGCCAGTGCTTGGGTGTCTGACAAATTGAACTACAACTAATGAAAGCCTTTACTTCTGTTTTTTTACACATCCTACTTCCCAAGACATCAACCTTTCAGACAAAATAGATACCATAAACAACCCAACAAGCCATAATAGATTATAGGAACAAAAAGGCTATCCTGTTCGTAACATCATATCAAATTTAGTAGCCAGTACTCAACTGTCTGACAAACCGAGTTGGAATTAAATACATAAGATATTAGAAGCTACAGGGTTGGTATAAAAGCAGGATGGGATGTTCTATTATGCTTAGATAGGCAAGTCTATTCTCCGAGTTCTGACTGGTTGCAAGTTCATAAGTGTATAAATGGTGCTTCATTTAAGCAAAAAAGTCATTTTCTCAACTACACACCGGATGGAGCTCTTAAGCCAGCAAGTGTCATTTTGATGCTACATTAATATATTGTTTTTAACATTACTAGAATCAGATTATCTTCTCTGCATACTCTTACAAAAACTGAACATAAGGATCAGTTCTATGAGTCTTCAAGCTTGAAGTGATTTTCTTTATTTGCATTATAAAGTTTGACATGATAGCAATGCTGATGCCAAGTATGTTAGAGTAGGACTTAGCCTAACATAAGTTTGCTGATAACACCTTTGGAAGATATTTGTGCAGAGAAAAATGTTTATAATAATACCACAAATATTTAAAAAAAAAAAAAAAACTAATCGTTAATCGGTAGTACAAAAGCATCTACAAAAGTTGTAGATGGCCTATGCCCCTCCAGGGGCTCAAGGCTATGGATGGAATCCCTTTTATGTCTGCCTTTAGCTCATGGTATCAGGTGTTTGGCAGGTGATGATGAATATCTGGATCTTCCTCACAGAGAAGATAGCTCTTCTCCATAGAGTAGAACTGGTTCACCATCTTTAGTCAGCCTTAAAGACGTCTAAGAAATAGTAACAGTTATACATAAGAACCTTACATTGTAAACATGCAGAAATAGTTAATAAAAAAAAGACATTTGATATAGAAAAGAATCGGTTTTCCCTTGCATATTTTTTATTAATTTTTTTTTTTTTTTTTTTTTTTATTACAAAAATAAAAGCTATATTTCTGATCGATATTTTATTTTTGACAAGTCAAAAACAAAAGCAGGTGGAGGAGCTTTTACATTCACAATTAGAAGTCCTTCCACCATCACTCATGACACCAGGAACAAATTTAATAAGAGTTTTTTTTTTTTTAATTATTTAAAAAGATTCACCAGTAATAAATCATTGCAAGCATTTTCATTGACTATTACTTCTCATTTCTTTGGTAAGTGGCTAACTCACATTCAACTGAAAAGGAAGAGGAAACAGGGGGAAGTAAAAAGAGAGATGGAGGAGGAAGTAAAAACTCTAGTCAAAATCAGTACCTGTCCGTTCTGATTTATTGAGTTAATAGCACCACCATTTCATAGGATCACGGCAGATGCTGAGTAATCCTGTCCCCCCCCCTTTTTTTGTATATGAAGTTGTATTTAATAACCTGTGTATGTAACAAAAAGCATCAACAGCTTTTACAAACAAAACGTTTTTGTTTTACTCCTTTTCACCACAAACAAGGCATATTGACATAAAGGGTTACTATTTAACACAGTGTCTAACAGGAGGAGTGTGAGGAGTTAAGCAAACAAGATGTCTGCTCACATTACATTTAAACTTTTGCAGTTTAGTACAGTCAATCAAGCAAGAAATACAGAGGAAATTCCAAAGTCTAGCAGCTTGGGAGAAGAAATTGTTAGAGTAGAAGGCTTTCTGGCATCTAGGTATCTCAACGGTGAATGGGGGTGGAATTTTGCTTGCTGGGTTAGTTGGGAGCATGTGTGTCAAAAGTGGGCACAGGTGTTACGAATTCATCAGAACACATTCCAGTAAAGTACTTGTAAAACAGGCATAAGAATGCAAGATTGCGGTGATGGCACTGTGGTTGGAGCGTGGCTGATAATGCGGGACCTATTATATTTGAGATTCTTTTTTGTCTTCTAAGAGTGAGAGACTAGTGGTAGATGCACCAGACCAGATGTAGCAACAATACTCCATGCATGAGGGAATTGTGGCTTTGTGAAGATATAGAATACTCTCTGGTGTGAGTAATTTTCTGGTGTGGTAGAAGGAATATCTTGTTCACTAAAAGATATATTTACTGATAATTTCATTTGTTGTACTATCTCTGAAATGCAGAAAGACATCTTTTGATGTGAACATTTGAAATGTTTAAAGGGAGAAAACAGCTGGGTTTGTTGAGAGCACTTATGTTGATAACAGGAAGAAATGTTTTTACTCCATCCAAAAGTTTTTGGAAAAATAAATAAAAATTGAAGATATGCCATTGGATCTTAAAAAAAATAATATAAAAGGAAAAGAAAAGAGAAGCAATATAACTTTATCTAGAATAACGAAGCGTAAAGAAAGACTAATGATTTTTTTTTTAAATATAAACTACATTTGTATACAACGAACACATGCAATCAATTTGAAATGGCTATTTATTTCTGAAAGGGATGTGTAAAAAAAAAAATAGATGAAGGGAAAGTGATACGTTCAGTCACCATGGGAAGAAATAGAAAAGAGGTCCCAAACAGCAGAAAGGTCAACAAGAACAAAAACAAAGAAAAAGAAATGAGAGGCAGTAGAAAGACGCTGTTAATAATAACAGGAACAGTCCCAAAGAAACGTGGAAGCACTAGGAACAGTCCCAAAGAAACGTGGAAGCACTAGGAACAGTCCCAAAGAAACGTGGAAGCACTAGGAACAGTCCCAAAGAAACGTGGAAGCACTAAGAACAGTGCCAAAGAAGCAGTCCTAAAAACTACTACTACAAGAGATAGTAATGCTGAAATCTTAAAAATACTTGAATGCAGAAAATAACCCAAATGAGCTACAACCATTAAGCGAGCCTATGGAAACTGCTACAGAAGTAAAAAAAAAAAAAAAAAGAAATGAACGCCACACGGAACCAAGAAAAGAAACTTCAACATTTTAAATGAACTATGTAACTCCCACCTAAAATAAATGTTAGAATCAGCATCAACTAGTGCTACACCAAATAATTGTGAAAGGTCAAGGAGGATGGAAAGCCCAAAGAGGATTGAGAGCTTCAGGAGGCTTATTGCAACCCAAATATTAGTGAAGACCAATGATTGCTGCCAGCAAGAAATCAATGGCAAGTGGCTGTTGTGATAATGCAAAGACATTTGTAAAAGTTATCAAAAGTGGTGGAAAAATACTAGAAATCTGTGGAGGTTTGTTGTGACACAGATTCCAGGGAACACCACAGGTTATTATCAGTGAGTAATCTTTGACGATGAACTGTGTGAGACTTTTAGTGAGTCCATAATAATCTTTGCATTAATCCTGAGCTATGGCAGAGTTCACAATAACAGATTTTTGTCTTCACTTTGCATAATCACAAGTTTGATTTGGATGAAGATCAGTTTTATGTAGATTATTGTGCAGGGTATCTGCCCATCTCATCATTAGCATCCTTTTAAGTTACTTCCTAGTGACTTAGAATTTAAAAGTAAGTTTCATAAGTGTCATCGGCAGCCCTCAGCATATGTCTGAACCATCTAAGCTGCCATTTTCTACTTTTCCCCTTGATCAATGCGATGCTGTAATGTGATATGATTGAACAGTGTAACAACCACAATCCAGTGGAGCATTTTAGATTTCAGGACAATGAATATTTGCTCCACCTCTTTCATCACTACGCAGTCAGAACTGTATAAAATCATGGGTATCACAATAGATCTTACAGTCACAGTGGACGTCAGTGGTGGTGCATCGTTTGAGCAGTTAATAATAATGCGTTTCTACACAATTTCAACTAAACAATATCAACGTTTGCCAGAAAAAGCAGAGTCAAAACGAGCTGTCAAAAAAAAAAAAAAAAAAAAACTCACTTGAATGTTTTTTCTTCACTGAAGGATTTACTTCAGATGATGGTAAACAATGACAAAACTTTTGACCCCCACCCTTCCCATAGACACAGTTGAGAAATTTTTAAATCATTAAAAAAAAAAAAAAAAAAAAAAAAATTACATTTTTTCTTTCTTTAAGGAACCGTCATAAACAACTAGATAATTAGTATCTAGTTTAGTATTTGGTTTAGGATTAGGTTAGAATAAAAAAAAAAAATAAATGACAGTCAACCAGTTTCGGTTTGATTATTTTATGTTGTCTCTATTATATCTACCAGAATTTTTTTTTTTTTTTTTTAATGGCTTCCAATTTGAAAAAAAAAAAAAAAAAAAAAAATGCTCCATTGATTTCTGCATAGTTCTGGAAATCTGGCTTCGGCAAAAGTCAATTTTGTTTAGTTCAAATTCTGTAGGAATACCAATAAGAGTAGTAGCAGCAGTAGTTACAAAACAAATGAATATAACATTTACTTGACTTTTTTTTTCTTCAAAATTTATCATCGTTCACATCAAAATATATCAGTTTAATTATGCATGAATGTCAGTGTGATAAACTCTGAAAACAATATTTTACTGCATTTTGCTTTGAAATGATTCAGAATACTGTTCTTAGCATGGTTGTCATTTTTCACTATGTTTCAAGTAGCATCCATTCACTGTATACATTTAGCCATGAAAATGCCATTTCACACTGTACAAACAAAGCCTCTAAAAATGTAAGGTTTTAACCATTAGTTCAACATAAACTACTTGATCCTAACGTTCACAGCCAACATGAATTGGAATACATAGAAAATACTGCCAAGTTTGCTGCGAAGAAGGTAGGCTCCCTCTACTGGGCTGAAAACTTATCACACCTGTCAGCGTCATATTTTTATAAAGTGCCTATGCATGGAGTGTTGTTGCCACATCTGGGCTGGTGCACCAATTATTAGACAATAAGTCTTGCAATTTGTGTTATTTGAATTCTTTGGACTACTGTTCTCATCCTGATTATTACTTTCACAATGTTTTGGTTAATGCAACTTCCGAACTTCTTCATGTGTATTTTGTCGAACTCGGGGGATGTTTCTGTGGTGCAGTGGTTAGAGTACTTGGAAAAAAAATCCATTGTAAAACTGATATTCTCTTGAAGGTTGAAGTTTCAATTCTCAGTGTAGGTGACTAAAAAATACAATTGCAAATTACTTAGGCTGATGGAACGAGAGCATGCTATCCCCCGTGAAGTAAATAAAGGGTTGCGGTCGAAATTTGCAGATTCCCAGAGTTCAGCAGAAATATTCCAGAGTTTGACAAGATACACCCGAGGAAGGTTGCAGGGTTATATCAACCAAAAGAATGATATTCAAAGTGAGAACAGTAGTACGAAGAATCCAAATAATACAAATAACCAAACCTCATCTCAAAAATTCAGAAAGTCTTGCAGTATCTATTAAACTTCATCCTTTGTTTCATTGCTGTAATGTTGTATCGCTGTGCTTGTTTTAAAAGTACTTTCGCAGAATATGATCCAATGAACTTGCTACATTTTCACTCCCACAACATAACTACGTAAATACTTACAATGTAAATACCCGCAACCAACCTGATGCAAAAATCATATTCTTTCACTGCAAGTTTCCAAATGTGAGAAAACTTTCTACTCTAATAGTTTAATTTTCTCCCTTCTCATTGCTTTCAACTGCACCAATATGTAGACATTTAAATGTAATGTAAACAAACACCTTGCTGTACAACTCGCTTACGATGCCTTCTTTAAATCTGGCCCTTACTAAGAATATCACTCTTATGTCTCAGTGGCAACATGTCTGATTTGGGGTGAATAAAAACTATGAGCATTATGGCCATGCCTAACCTAATGAATAGAATGGACATGTAAAACTGCTAATTATTTATTCCCTACTTCCCTCTGCAGCAAGGTTAGACATGAAGTGCATTTAATGTTCTAGAAGAATACAAAATAGACAGAAGATTTTGCGGCATTATCTCAGGTGAGCGATAATGAATTGCCACCTCTTATTAAGGAAGATGGGAGGGTGTAAATGCTAGAACCGAGCTGTTCATATCTCATTCCAACAAAGAAATGCTAAGTGGTCTTCCTTATCTCTAGATAAAACAAGTTCTGATCTTGCGTTAGTTTCTTAAAGTGATCTCCCTTACTTGTTGTAGTTTCATTCTATTGGAAAACCAAAACTGATGTTTACTTAAGACTGGCTGTCTATTACAGAAGTGATTGAAGAGTAAATCAATATGATGGTTCAACTAGGTTGCCAGAAGGATATCATGATGAACCACGGCTGATATGACAACTGGTCAGAACCAGAAAACCAAACACAAGAGCAGAATGGTCATTTCACAAGAATAAAATAATCCAAGAAGAGAATTTTTTTTCAATGTTTTTGTGACTTATTGATACACGACTTGCTACCCATATGAACTAAATAAAAGCTCAACCATAAACTAAGGCGGTTAAGTGTAGTTTTACAAGTGTTTTTGTTTGAGAGGAATGGACTTGCTACTCGGACTTAGGGTTTGTCTTATTTTACTATTTTTTCAGCATGAATTTAACTAAAGTAAGACCTCATGTGATCAGTCATTTTGGTTGTAATATGACAATAAGCCACTTGTACATCGAAACAAATTCTGAAAAAAAAACATCTTAGTTTTAGCACATTAAAAGTTTATAGGTCGGTAGAAAATTAACTTCTACTGGATTTGGTATAAGTTATGTTTTTCCTCTTTTTTTTGTAATGATTTATCAAATGTTAATTATATTGCAATTTTACCATTTTATCTTTCTCAATAGAAACCAAACCAATCTTCCTTAAAAAGGTCATCTATATCTAGATAACAAAGTTATTAAGGATGTTTAGAAGTTTTTGTTTTTTTTTGTTATCTTGATAATACCGTTAGAGCACTGGGTGGAGCAGGTGCTAGTGTGATTGCAAGGGCTAAGAGTGGATCAAGTTCAGGGAACTTCTGCCTTTACTGATTAGTAGAGCATTTCCACTGTCAACAAAAGGAGTCTATCAGTCATGTGTACACAGTGTGCTGATGTAGAAGAGTAAAAACCAGGCCAGTAAGGGTTGAGGATATATGTTGCATGGAGAAAAATCGTACGAGTGATATGATTAAGGCGTTGAACATTAAGAGTGACAGATCCGATAACCTCAGCCGAGAAAGACTGAATCTGAACAGTGGGAAAGGTGTGCAGAATAGGAAACTGGGCATTTGGAACAAATAGGTGAGAATTCTTGTGTTAGTAGAGGTAGAACAGTTGTATTAACAGGGTTAGTTGGCAGAGAAAACCCACAAAAAACACGAGAGAAAGTAAAAAGGACATACAGATTTCAGAGAAAGAGGCATAAAGATATTAAGTCAGTAAATCTAGACTAACTGTAGATAGCAGGTTCAATTTACACAGGAAGTCCAAGGAAAAAACGAGAGGATTGGTTGTTTTTGTTTTACGGCATATCAACCCTTTTCGGGTTATTTAATGCCGAATCCAAAGATTTTGAAGAAAATTTTTTTAATAGAGTATATTTGTTGTTTTCACGTCCATTTCTATTTAACCCATAGTTGGGACCCTAACAGGTACTACCACTCCGGGTAACAGTGGACCTGGGAGCAATGTTAATTAAAGGGTGGCTCCACACTCCCCAAAGCCCACAAGCTGGGGCCTCACCACTGGATATAGTTTAAGGTCATATCCAGGACCCCCATTGAGGGACTTTTACCCTCTGCAGGGGGGCAGTCGGCGTATTCTAATGCCCCACCGACAGGGCCAACACGAGAAGAAGTGGTATGAATGGACTTGAGAAAGAAGGATAAATAAAGACCTGGCCAGAGATAAGTCAGTTTGGAAGTCAATTTCTAAAAGTCGTCCAACGCATGCCAGCACTTGAATATGATGTTGATAGTGATGATCTACTACTGTTAAAGAAATCTTGCCTTTATTGCTACTTGACCTAACAATAAGCGTATCAAGTACTATTTCCTTAGTTCAATAGGGGGGGGCAAGCAAAGAAAACAATTAGTCATGAAAGATCAAGTAAACCAAATTTAGAAACTAATAGTTCTTATAAACAATATGCCATAAAAGAATGCGGCAAACAAACCACTTGTACAGCAATTGTTTTGAGTTGACAATGGCTCATACAAAACATAGCAACTAAGGTAATATGTATATAATGTCTAGCATAATCATGTTAGTATACTGGTTCCTGCTAGATCACCAAAGTTAAACAATTTTGAGCCTGCTCAGTATTAGATAGGTGACCATTTAGTATTACCAGATACCATGTACTCTCTGCTTATCTCAGCATTGTTTCCAGTCATCTTGCACTTCTTCTTGCCGCTGAAATCCAGCAATGCTGACCAAGAAATCATAGTCATCCCTATAACAAGCCAGGAGATCATGCAGCTAAATTATTTTATAGGAAATGATGTAAATTTTCAAAGATAGTTGATATAGCAGTTAAAATTCTCTTAAGTGGACACTGCTTGATTCCAGTGGCATATGATATATGACATAATGACGTTAACACATCAGTTCCTGTTACATTACTGAAGTTAAGCCATGTTAACCCTGGGAATACCAGGCGTTGTATGTGCTCTCCGCTTATCTCTGCATTGTTTCCAGTAGTCTTGCACTTGTCAGTAGTGTAAACTCAGAATTTTAACTGCTCTATTTATTACGTTAGAAAAATCACATAACCTGCAAAACATTCCAGTCGCATGATTTCGTGGCCCGTTATAGGGATACAATTTCTATGTCGACTGACCAAACAATCAGATAACTATCCTTACAAGTGATCATGTATCAATCATATCCAGTAATTCAATGAACTTAACAAATCACACCCACACAAAACTGAAAAGCATTCCGCAAATTAAATATACAATAATATTAATGATTAACATTCTGAGGAATGTTTCTGTTCAGTCCTAGGTGGTTCACTCTCCCAAGCTTTGTTTTCTCTCCAAGAACAAGTTAGTTTATTGCTAATTGCCTTGGGCGCCTGACAGGGAATGTCAACGGAGCCTATTCAGGAATTATTTTTTGTAGGTCAGAATGCACTGGATTCTTAAAACCACATGTGACATTGTGTCTAACTTTCTGGCAAGAAATCATGAATTTGGGAACAAAAAACAAAAAAAAAACAAAAAGAAAGCACTTATGCATTTATGTTACCACGCTGAAATTTTTAGAAAGCCATTCTTAACATGAGTAGGAGAGGGTGTTTTGTAATTATTCTATACTTTCAGCTTACAATTAAAAAAAAAAAAAAAAAAAAAAAAAATGTTAAACTTGAATTTAACTTGAAAATACTATTTTAAAAAAATAGCATAGTAACATAAGTGCAAAGCACCGAAAAAAAATATTTTAATTTCATTAAAATGTTCTGCTGTTTAATGCTATTATTATGCTGTAAAGATACTGCGGAGGGAGAGAGGCAGAGATCCTAGTTCAGTCAAGCACCTACCAGGAAAATAACAAACAGAGCATGTGGGGTCCCCCCTCCACCAGTGAAAAATTTACTTTCACCATGATTAATGTTTGTGCAAAATTTAAAAAAAAAATCCAAGTCGTGGTTATTGAGAAAAGTGTGAAAGGCTGAATGATTTGAAAGCAATTTTACATCTATAATGGCCTGTAGGGGTCGGTGTGTGTCGGGGGGGGGGGACCTTTTTGGATTCACCTATTTTTCCGGTAACTTTAGATTTGATGTAAAACTTCCATTTCAGGTACAAGGTGAAAGTTAGTCAGAGGCACTTTTCAATGCAAAAGTTTCCTCGAGGAGAAGAATTTATTTTTAAATGCAGCAAAATGAGAATCCAAGCGTTCAAAAGAGGGAAGCTTGATTTTTAGGTGTTAAAAGTAGCAAGCTAGTTTTTCACTATATATTATTTTTTTTTTGAATCCTTTGAGATGAGTAATTTGTGTATTTATTTGCAGACTTTTTGTGTATTTATTTGCAGACTTAGCCTCATCTTCATAGTTATTTTCACTACGCTTCGGTCAACTCCTCCTCTGGCCTTCTTTGGGTGATTAACCATGACTGGATATGAATGCTGGGTTTCATAATTGTATCCAACAATTACTACCTTCCATAGTTGTGTCATAGAGATTCAACGTATTTATCTACCCTGAAGTGAGTTGGCCGAAACGTGGTGAAAACAATTATGAAGAGGAGGATAACAGTTTGCAAGTAAGGTTTTTCATTGCACCACATGCTCCAGATTGTAACAGTCCAAATTTTTGCTTGTGGTATCTATTATTAAATTTAAAATATCCCTGTAAAGATGAAAATATTTATAGATGATACGTTAGTAAAATGAAAAAATGCTTTAATTAATTATTGGAATTTTTTCAGATGAGTAATTTGTATATTTAATTTATTTGCGGACTATTATCCTCATCTTTATAGTTGTATCATGACGTTTCAGCCAACTGTTCCTTTATTCCAGGTGAGCATTGTCTGAAGATAGCAGTTTCAATCCTACCCAAAGGTGGCCAGAGGATCAGTTGGCCAAAACAGAAGACAACAACTATGAAAGGCAGTAATTACTGAAGATGCAGTTAAAAGATTCAGCATTATTATCCTATTGTGGTTAACCACCTGACGAAGGCCAGTGGAATAGTTGGCCAAAACGTTGTGAAAAAACAATGATAAAAAATGAGGATAATAATCTGCAAATAAATAAAATATACAAATTACTCATCTCAAAAGAATTCCAATTTGCTACGGACCCAACAATGGAAGATCAGATAACAAAAAACTTGGATTTATAAGACCAAACAATTCAACCTTGATCGCCCTTCGGGGCCCGTGGCACAGTGAATAGAGACGTTGAATCGTTACAGTTCCAGGTGAGCATTGTCTGAAGATAGCGTTCCAAAGCTGACCAGAGGGTTAGTTGGCCAAAACATGCTGATACAACAACTATGGAAGGCAGTAATTACTGAAGATACAGTTAAGAGATTCAGCATTCCTATCCCGTTGTGGTTAACCACCTGACGAAGGTCAGAAGAATAGTTGCCTGAAACGTCATGAAACAACTATAAAAGATGAGGATAATAGTCCACAAATAAATAAATAAAATATTTAAATGCTTTATATATTTATGATGGAAGTAGGAAATGTATTTATTAGTATTTCATTTGATGTTCTCATTGAAACTTAATTTCTCACAGACAAACTAAAATTTCATTACCATATTTCTTATCCTACCAAATTAAAAAATTGCTTACATTTGTGGACGCAAAGGAAGGTTTATGTAAGATAGCAGAAATTCAAGAGTTTAGTTTGTACTAATCTAGAAGCTGATCCAAAGTCACATCGGCATATACCACCCATTTACGGTAAGCAGACAGAAAAGTTGCCGGAAAAAGCCGATGCGAGCATTGCCAGACGATAAACTCAAAATGCTGAAAACAAAACCTTGGCACAAGAGAAGACTTACCATAGTTTAATTATAATATACCTTTCTTGAAAAAAACTAAAAAGGTTTTATTTATTTTTTTCCAAAAAATGTTTCAAAGAAATATTTTTTTTTAAGATAAAAACCCGGAAACAACTATGAATAAAAACGTTTTTTTTCAAGAAAATTATAAAGTTTTTTTTTTAATTTCCTATTAACGAAAACAATTTGTCATCTGCTGACTGGCTAATCATGTTTGCTTTTTTTCTGGCAACTTACTGTAAACTGCTGGAAGATGCAGATGTGACCTTGGATCAGGTTCTGGATCAATACAGTTTAACCTTTTTTTATTGCAAATGTCAATGATAACATATGTAGTAGTTTGATAATGAAAAAGTTGGCTTTTATTTATTTGTTGTTTTTTTTTTTTTTTTTTTACTAACGAGTCACTGCTCATCAAAACCTAAAGGCTACTCGAGGACAAAGGTCAATAGTTTTTGTTAGTTGGATGGTGAGAAAAAAAAACCCTGGTTGAATCAGAGATGAATTTGATCACCTAATGGAAAGGCTAAAAAATTTGTTAACAATGAACTTGAAAAGTCATGTTGTAGGCAACTGGGAAGTAGCTCCACGATACTGTGGTCAATGGTTTTTTAATTAACAAAAAACTGATAAAAAAAAAAAAAAAAAAAAACTTATGTTTTATGATTTTTGTTTTTTTATGATTATTTGTGCAAATGGTTATTTCCATCCAAGCTTGTTTTCCATAAAATACAAAGTTCCATTTGAGACTTCTGTGTGATCAGACAGATCTCTTTTCTAGCAATGGCTCAGTTATATGACATGAAACCAATGAACTCAATTCCAGTTCTGCAGCACATAGGTGCTAAATCTGTAGCAGTTGCATAAAATTACAATTTTCTGTTCCACTTGCATGTTCTCACATGGAGTTATTACTACATGGTTCGGTAAGAACACACTAGCATGTTCATACTTGGAAGATTAGAACACTTTGCGCATGTGTGGCCTTTTTCCGTTTCCGCCCAAGCCAATTTTCCATGAAATAAACAATTTAATTTGAGATGTGACAGTGATAAGATGATACCTCACTTCACAATGCAAACAATGGTTCTGCTACACATGATGAAATTCATGGACTCAACTGCATTTCTATAGTATATATACATGTTGGTTGAATCAATCCACTTATATTCCCGTTTTCATAACTGCTTCAGGACCAGGTTTTGTGTTGCAAAACTTGAGTTTAAATTCTACAGATATCTGTCCTTTTAACTAAAAATTGACCGTTTTATTTCAAACAAGGCTAGTAAGATGGATATGGATTCAGCAACCGTACAAGCAAATGGCGATCTCCAACAAGCTTCTCCATCATCAGCCTCTATAAATTGGTAACTTTGATGTCTCAGAGCTATTTTTATAGCACCAACTTCGAGAACATTTCATAGTTACAGACAACTAATGATCAAGCAAACATTATCCAAGAACTTAAATGCTAATACCACAATACATTTTGCATTCCTTGTACTTTTTTTATACAAACGTGATAAACTTAGTGACCATTTTTTTTTTTTTTATTTCAAACAAGGTCAGTAAGATGAATACAGACACAGCGACATCACAAAAGGGTCATCAACAAATTTCTCCCTCAACTCTACAATTTCAAATTCGATTCCTTCAAGTTGGATTGTATTGTTGGTCTTCAATGGATGTGTGCATCTTTTTAGTGCCAATACTGTTAGAAATTTCAGAGGCCTTCTATATCAATCTATAGATTTTACTGTTAATAATATTCCTTCTGAAATCGCTGAAAGTACAGCTGAGAAGGATGAGAGTTGCTGGTCACTGCATGAGGCACAGTGAAGAGGAAGCCAGCAAGCTAGTTCTCTGGATACCAACAGATGGACTACCAAACCGTGATAGAAGAACAATGACCTACATTGATAACCTGATACCGGACACAGGACTGGAAAGTGTTTGGGACCAGCAAACAGTCATGCGAAATTGAGAGAACTGGAGAAATCATGTAGATTTGGTGGTGAAGCGTCCTGAAAGACGACGGAGATGAGAGATTTTGAAATAATGTTCGTGAGAATCAATACTATTAAAAAATTATTACTCTTCTTCCATCTGTGAGAGCCAATACTATTAAAAAAAAATTTTTCTTCTTCATCCATGAGAGTCGGTACTATTAAAAATATATTACTCTTTCTTCTTCGAAAAAAATAATTCCAGTTATCAGCTAAATATACTTTAAGTAAATAAAACAAACATGTTTTTACTTTATTTGAAACTAGCAGGGTTACTCAGTATTGCCAGGAATCATTAAAAAAAAATAAATATTGAAATTCAAAACTGTATGTAATATCTTTATTAGAAAATTATATACCTCTCAATTTGTTTTTCTTTGTTTACCTATTTCACCTTTCCTTTATATAATAGATAACACTGGAAGTGGCTAAAAAACCGATATCCTCCCTCTGATAGAACCTAAAAAATGAATAATTTTGTTTTATTTTTAGATATACATCCAGGGCAATGACAATCAATAAAATATAAACTTTGTGGATCTTTGGTTAGTAGTTTTGTACTTTTGGCTAGAGATACAGTCAACTACCCTTTAAATAATAGATTATGGCGATTTTGTGCTTTTGAAAATGATGAATATTTTATCTATCTACTTAAAATAATTGTCAGCTAAATATTTTAGTTGACGGAACGACGCGAATTGTTCGAAAATCAAATTTATTATAAAATAGATAAAGTAATTTTTTTTTATCTTGGTGACATTAGATTTAATTCACCAATCAACATCTTTGGTGATCAGACGATCTCATTTTTTCCAAATGTGAAAGGTGATAATGTACTTAGGAACATGAAAGGCTTTAGCATATTATTATATAGATAAATGTTTTTGGTGTACAGAGTTCCACAAATCTGGCATTTTGTTAAAAACGTTACATATCAAATACAGAACAAATCCATAATTGAGTGTGACAGGAAAATGCACTGCCAACCAAGTTTCCATCAAATGTCTGCACTCAGAGAATTTGCGTCTGAAGTCATTTTATTTATCAATGTCAGGGCTTTATCTAATGCTAAGAATTATTTATTCATGTATTATGCCTATTTTGGCATCCTATTTGTAATTGATAACAATATTTCAACTTTTAATGAAAAAAAAAAAGAATTATGAATACACATTCATATACTCACAATCTCACAATATATAATGCAAATATGGTTGAAATAAGAGGTCTCAACCATACAACTAACTTTACAATCTTTCTAAAGCCCATGGGAAATCATTTTTGTGAGATTTTAATAAACAATATAGGTCTTTCATCACTCCTGTACTTTTCTATTAGTAATATTGAACTAGATATAGACTAGACTAGTATTAAGTATAAACAGGCAACTAATATTTATATACTTCCCACAAAATGTGTGGCACAAGGTCGAAAGGTGTAAAAGCCATTCCTTCAGTGGAAATTGATCTCCAAAAATAGCTTGAGCAGCTCTATTGGTATTCATCAGTAGAAGCGCTTATGTGATTAGAGATTAACTAATGCCTTTCCAAAGAGGGAAAGCAAACCTAAATAGGTGGACCTCCTAGAACTACATTAGACATACCACAATCCGACATAAGATAAAAGGCTACTGAAATGGCCAATCTCTGTTGAACTGATTGTCAAGCACATATTCTCAACTGATATTTAAGCGGAACAATCATTAGACGACTTTTGCCACCAATATCATTTTCTTTCACTATTTATAAATAAACAACCAATCAATGTTATGGATAGCTCCTTTTTATTTTTCTTCTAGATTAACTTCAGGAAAGAGAAAAAGAAATGTAAAATAATTTTCATCGGAAGTGGGGATGCTTCTACTCATGAGCTTCTCTGGAATTTATGCTTTCCTCTACCCTGAGAAAGGAGACATTCTCATTGATAATAACCCAAGTGACTGATGTAACCTGCTTCTGGCTCGCTGTGGCTTTCCCTCATCATAGCAGTATTCTTGCACGCGAGATGTGCAAGATGACTTTAGTGTTGTAGTCTTGTTAGGATCCGGAAGACAGACAACTCGATATTTAGTAAAAAAACAAAATAAAATTGAACAGAAAAATAATTACAACAAATAAAGAGCATGGTTATACGTCAGTCCGACTTCAAGTGTGCATAACTGGTGTGCTAACAAAGGAAGAGATATTCTCCTGGTCTTTATACTAAATAGAAGAGTTTATTATCATCTGTAAGTTGTACACACCATAACACATTTCCTGGCAGTTTTTCTGAAAAGACTTAGATGATAGATGAAAAAAAAAAACCCAAAATTTCCTGTTCTTTTATTAGATATTTTCATTTTTTTTTTTTTTTTTTTTTTACATATTTCTCGTTAAATTATTCCTTTCTTCCTTTCCTGTTGTACCAAAAATTTTATACATCACTTTTGATAAAATAGAGCACTTTAGGTAGCTAATAATGTATAAAAATTAGGAATTCCTTTTTTTCATATCTTGTGCTAGTGGCATAGGGCAATACTGACTTGCCAAAATGAGCAAGCTCTGAATTTTAGCTTTAAACGCTTGCCTGCCTAGCCACACTGAAGAACTGTGATACAATGAAACTGTCTGTAGATGGCTATAATACAAAATTTTACCAAATTGAAGAATGTTAGCAATATTGCATGTCATCTAAATATTAATCAACCTTTGTTCACTTAAGGTTTTTCCCTATATAGTTTAATGAGAAAAATATTTGATGAAATTTTTTTGTTTTCTTTTACAAAGGAGTCACCTTATCAAGACCCACGGGCCACTCGAGGATAAGGGTTAATGTATGGTAGTCATTGGGAAAATAGCATAGTAATCAGTCGTAGTGGAAATTGAGTAAATTGCATTACTCAAGGGGGCAGCTCATCCAGAACTTGTTTATGTTGCACTTGAAGACGACTATATTGTAGTCAGCAGGAAAGCAGGTAAATGGAACAGAGTTCCACAGGCAGACAGTTCTAAAAAAAAGAAGCTTTGTACTAGAAATCAGGAGAGACTTGTCACTCAGACTCCAGGGAACACTACCGATTGTTGTCAGAAAGTACAAATAATAAAATGAAGAGACTTATAGTGATAGTGATCAAACGAGTCATAGTTAGGTCTAGTAAACTTTATTTGCAAGAGATGTTTAAGTTATTTTGCCATCATGTAAAAAAAAAATAAAACACTTTTTTGTAATTTGTTTGCCTGTCAAATATTTTTGCTGAATAGACAAAATTTTAAAAATCTAATATATAAAAGGCAAAATGTGTTTGTCTCGCAAAAACTTTCAACAGAAGCAATGGAACCTGACGAAACCAGTATCGTTTTAAACATCGATTCTTCGGACGACAAATATTGATCAATTGGCCCAAAACATTAATTCCTTCACCTTAAACTCTGCTGTTTTCTACAAGGAGAGATCGGTTTTTGTGCTGCCATTTTAGCAAGTCATCGTCTTCTTTTCGATTGACTACGCTTAATTTCAACGCTCTCTACTTCAGTTCAGACCATGGAGGCATTCGCTAAGGCGTCATGTTTTTTTGTTTTTTTTTTAACTTCTTTATTCTGCTTCATGTTACGGATTCGAGCCTACCTACTATTGTTTTGATCCCCCCTCCCCATACTACCACTTTCTTATTTTTCCGTGTTCCTTACCACATCACCTAAACAACCTGGAAACGCCGGGCACTCACGCTAGTAAAAATATAAAGTCAAACAATGGGAAAAAAATTACAACTAAAACTACTTTGTTATTCTGGAGTCGTAATGACACAAAACTATTTAAACAAACTTGACGACTTGACTTAACACGCTACAAAGGCCACAACTGCAACCAGTACAGAACAAAATTCAATTATCATCATAAAAATAAATATGCCAATAAAAAAAAAGAAAGATATTTTAGAAATGAAACAAACTAAGTACCTGCCAGCAGTGACTTATCAAATTAACATCTGCCAGAGAAAATTCCATTTACTAGGAGTTCATGAAGTTAAAATCAGTTTTGCAGCTAGAGCAGCCAGGATTAAATAAAATTTATGACGCAAATTTAAAAAAGTGCTTGATTCTCTTTTCTTTTTGATTAAAAATAAAATAAAAACTTTACTCGCATCAATTTTTTTTTAATGGAAATCGCTCCGGACAAGACATGAAACCACTTGATGTAAAGAGCTTAAAAATATACTTCAAGAAACATTGGTTATGGAATATGAGAACCAAAGGACAAAATAATGCAAGAGGGAGAGAGAGTTATGAGGATAAATTTTATAATCTTCACACATGAAAATGATACAAAACCGTTCTGTTAGAGGAATTAATTTTGTCTTTTAGGACAGGTACTCTAGTTTTATTATAAAATGAAATCCGCTACATTGTATTTCTTTATATACAAGTCAGCTACTTAATCTTTTAATATTTAATTTAAAAAAAAAAAAAAGAATGAATTACATTGTTACCCTGTGAAACTATATCTATAATATAAAGCTGAACGTCTGCGTATGTGTCTGGTCACGAATAGGCTCCTATGTGGTTGACTATTATAGAAAACTGATCACATAATAATAGATGTATCGAGACACAGGAATGGGTATGTTTGATCTGGAATAATGATGATTCATTAAAATTGTGGGGTCTGCATACGCACCTGATCCACAAAGTACGGAAATAAAAAATTTAAAAAAAAAACGTTTACAAGTGTTTTTGATATAGATGTACATAATACTTTGATAAGTATGTTTTAACTTAAATAGTGATGGTATAATAAAATTGTGGGGGCTGTGTTCGCGCCTGGCCTCCATAGAATGGAAATAGGCATAAGCTTTAATAAAGGCTTTTCATATCTATCTGCGTAAGTATACTTTGATAATTATGTTTCAGTTCGAAGAAATATGGCATAATAAAATTATGGGGTGTTCGTTCGCGCCTGACCTCCATAGAATGGAAATATGTCACCAAGTTTAACAAGGTTTTTTAATATAGATCCAGAGAGTATTGTGATAAGTGTTTCAGTGTGAACAGGTATGGTATAATAAATTATGGGGTTTATCTATTTTATTTTTACTTTCATCATATTTTGCTTTGGCTTTGATACCCCCAAATTCGAAGCTATCTCTTTACAACCCTTCCTTTCTATAACCTATCATACTTTCATAAATCAGAGTCCATTTTCTGTAGGCTGTTTTTGAACCCAGTCAACGACGGGGACTTTTGCTAGTATATATATATATATATATATATATATATATATATATATATATATAATTCCTTAAAGATTCTGTTATGGATTGAAATATCAAATTTGATTTTAATAAAATATTTGTTTATTAAAATAAAAATATTCTGACTTGTTTGGTCTTTAAACCATTAAACTTTAAATTATATATGTGTGTGAGCGGAATGGTCTACCAAACAACTGTCAGTTGTTGGTCTACAGACTTCAAAGATGACATATAGAGGATTCAGACCTGTGTAACAAATTCGATTAGTTTTTTAACCGGTAAAAATAGCTGCTAATGGGTCAACATCGTAAATTTGGAACTTGGTGGGCATAAGCTGACTAAACATGCATCTTCTACGCTTGTGCAAATATGCATTTATATGTTTAACTACGTTAATTTTTTAAGTTTTGATATGCATATAGACTTAGCTCAGATGGTAACAAATACCACTGGAGAGCTATAAGTTTTGATTTCGATTCTAGCGGATGGCACCCAAGTCATTTTTTCAAGTTTAGAAATCACTACTATATATTGAATACAATATAATAATCAATAAAGAATTGGCTCTAAAATAATACAAAATCTGCACAAAATATATTTTAGCATATTTTAGAATAAATTTGGAAGCATTTATATGCATAAGACTGGCCTGTTAAATACAGGTGGTCAGTATCAAATGAAATATTGGAAAAAATAAACATCTTTTTAAAGTTTTTTTTTCCCCCCTAAAATCTTCAACAACACTGAGTAAATACAGAAAGTTTCTTAATAATTGATTGATGCAAAAAAGATAACCGATTTTAAGAAAAAGAAAGTAGAAAAATAGATTAGATCTCATCAATCACTCAAGAATTGAGACAACAGATCAGACGAAAAGCAACTTTCTGAATTTTTTATAGGTGAGGCTTGATTATTTGTATTCTTCAGACTACTGTTCTCATCTTGAATGTTTTTCAATATGGTGAAAAGTAGTAAAAAAAAAAAAAAATTCATAAAACTGCTCAACTAAGCTTCACTCTCTGCTTCTACTTTGTAAAACTTCCACAGCAAGAACCCATCCTGCTAACACAACTGCAAAAAAAGAAAAAGACTTTCTCCACATCAAATAAAATTTCCACGAATAGAGTTTCTTTCCAAGAATTTTTCATTTGTAGAACATGTTGCCACAAATTTACTTCATTAAGAGCTACAACAGAGTCCTGTTCAAATCTAATGTTAATAAACATCTATTATGAACCTTTCACAGGTCATCAATCGTTATCCTCAAGTGACTATTTGCTTTGCTTATTGATTTCAAAATCTATATCTATTAACCAATCTTGCTAATATATTTTTAGAATAAGCTGCCAGATCACATGAAAAACGGCAATAGCGTAGAGCATTTTAAGATAGAATTGGATGGATTCAAAAATAAAGAGAGAAAAATGAGAATCAAGGAATTTTTAGACACCATCAGATGAAATATTTAATAGAATTTGATCTGTGTACTAATCTATATCATTTTGCTGTCTAGGTTTTATTTTTCCACAAAATTACTAAGCCAATCTGGATGAAATTTGGTATGGATCTTTGTTATAATATGCAGCAAAGTAAATATTATGGCATCCATCCAATGAATAGTTAGGGATTAATAAGGATTAGTCACCACAATGCCACATTTACTCTATAAGAGCTTTCTGAAACTACTGGTCGATCTGGCTGGCATTTTGTATGTCCCTTGCAGTGCAATGAACTAAGTGTTATAGAATCTATTCAATGCACAATTGGGGATTAGTAGGATTAGTATTTACTGCAAAAATGAGCAGAAATGTAACAATATTCAACCATAAACTGGGCATAAAGCACTCATCCAAAGTCAACGGTTCATAACTTAGATATTTTTTTTTAATGGGCTAAAAAAAAAAAAAAAAAAAAAAAAAAAAATTTGGTTCATCTAATAATATACTGTGGCACATACATTTAAAATGAGATCACAAACAAATTGATCAAGACTGTTGAAGCAATTATTTGCTTGAATACATTTGAAATCAGATTCCTCTGTATCTGAAGAACTCTTCATTAATACCCAAAAGTTTGCGCAGATATATATCGACATATCCAAGAATGAAATCCAAATTATTAAAAATATAGAAGATTAGTTTTATCAACATCAACCAATGGATAAGTAAAATGACAAACTCTTAATTTGGTCATGGATGCACTAGACTCTATAGAGGCATTAGATCTTGTGGCACTATATTTTCTATATATGCTCACAAATATATTTGATAATATAGATATCCGACTGTATAAAAATGATGGATTAGCTATAAGTGATTCTAACAGGGTTAACTTTTTTTTTTTTTTTACAAATGAGTCACAACTTATCAAGGCCCAGAGGTCACTCGAGGATAAAGGTTAATGAGTGTCAATGGGACAATATCATAGTAATCATTAGTAGTGGAAATTTGTTAAATTGGATTACTCGAGGGGACAGCTCATCAAGAACGTGTTTGCATTGGACTTGAAGATGCTAGAAAGCAGGGAAACGGAAGAGAGTTCCACAGGTGTGCAGTTCTAAGAAAGAAGCTTTGTTCATGGAATTTACATTTAAGTTTAGGCACAGATAAAAAGTGGGGTGAATTATTGATAGTGGTTTCAGCTAGATAAGTGTTTTTCGTGAAAGTTTGGCGAGAGGAGAACATAGATTGGAGCTTACACGCACACTTGCCATGAAAACCCCCAAGAAAATTGCACATATGGAAATGAAGAACAGAGTAGACGTATTAGCTTACATAAAAATAATTCCCATTTTAGATATCACTTTCAACTTGAATAAAAACACATAATGGCCATATTAAAAGGATAACACCAATCCAATATACGTGAACCTAACTAAAGTTCAATTATAAAATAATCATAAAACATTTCTAGTTTTATCAAACGTAGAGTTAACAGTAATTTTAGAAATTAAAATGAAGTCAAACAAAATTTACAATAAAACTAAAAGCAACAGGTATAATAATATTAAGATTAAAGATAAGTGACAGGATCTCAATAATTATAACAAACAACAGAAAAAAGAAATATTATCTGGTTTATGCCACTTTATAACCAGATGCTGAAAATTGGCAAGAAATTCCTAAATCTCATCAAAATAAAATTTCCTGTAACTACTTCCTTGCACAAAATATTCAATAAACATTTTATGTATTATTTTAATTGGAATTCATTATTAAGATGAGTATTATTTATATTAATTTATTTATTGCAGACTATTATTCTCATCTTTATTGGTTGTCGTTTCACAACGTTTCGGCCAACTATTCCTCTGACCTTCGTCAGGTGGTAACCGCGACGGATAGGAACTAACTGCATTCTCAGCAATCACTGCCATTCGCAGTTGTTGTTTCACCACGTTTTGGTCAAGTAAGCCTCTGGCCGGCTTTGGGTAGGATTGAAACCGCTATCTTCAGACAATGCTCATCTGGAACCATAGAGATTCAACGGATATCAACTGTGCCACAGGCCCCGAAGTGCGATCAAGGTTGGATTTTTTGATCTTATAAATCCACGTTTATTTATTATCTGATCTTCCATGATCGGGTCCGTACCGATTGGTATATATATATATTATTTTAATTGGAATTCATTATTAAGATGAGTATTATTTATATTAATTTATTTATTGCGGACTATTATTCTCATCTTTATTGGTTGTTGTTTCACAGTGATTTCTGAGAATGCAGTTAGGAGATTCGAAGTTCCTATCAGTCGCAGTTACCATCTGAGAAAGGCCAGAGGAATAGTTGGCTGAAATGTTGTGAAACCAATAAAGATGAGAATAATAATCCGCAATAAATAAATTAATATAAAAATTTAATGTTTATTACATTTTATTATGTTTACTAGAAAATTTAGCAATAATAAAATATTAAGAGAGCAGTAGGGAAAAATATACAACAAAATGTGTAAAAAGCGATCAATATAGCAACAAAGAAAATAACACTAAATGCACTAATATAACCTATATAATAATCTATTTTTATAGATAAAGTAATAACTCAACCTCTAATTGCAAGCAACCAAATAGAAACAAGAAAATTAATAATAAAGAGAAAAGTTGTAACTGTAGAACTCGTGCACTTTATTCACTACAAAATAATTGTTTAATCAATGGTATCGTTTACCAAAAGAACTCCTATAACAAAAAAATGCTATATAGGTACGACCTTCCTAGATTTAAAAATCAGGTGCAAGAACAACAAAAGCACATTCCATAACAAAAACGCTGATTTTAAATCTCGCTAACAAACCATTACTAAGAACTCAAAGTGGACCCTCACGAATAATCTAGTGGAAAAATAGTATGATGATATTTAGTATGATAGACATTTAGATGGCTCATGTAAATTATCCTTGAAAAGAAAGCTTGAAATTTTGAAGATCCAAAAATTTTAATAAACACCCGAAAGTATCCTGTACCTCTATAAGGCCACCATTCGCCCATGTATGGAGTATTGCTGCCACATCTGGGCTGGTGCATCTGCTACTAGTCTCTCGCTCCTTGACAAGGTTCAAAAGAGAGTCGCAAACCTGATAGGCCCTGAACTGGCATCTAAGCTTCAGCCTCTGTCCCATCGACGAAATGTTGCATCCCTCTGCCTTTTCTACAAGTATTTTAGAGGTGAATGCTCTGACGATCTGCAACCACTTGTGCCCCCACGACGTGAGCACCCTCAACAAACCCGACAGGCTGCTAAATCCCACCCCCACACTGTAAAGATCCCTAGATGTAAAAGATCTTTTTACTCCAATAGTTTCTTCCCCAGAACCGCTAGACTCTGGAATTCCATTCCAGGTCCCTGCTTCCCCAACAGTACTGACGTGCAGAAGTTCAAGTGTAACGTGAATCGACACCTTGCTGCCCAAATCCCTACATAGTACCCCAGTAGTTGTTGCCCCTGATAGTAGCCCCCTACACCAAAGTGGCAATTTGCCTTGTTTGGGGTGAAAATGTAATAAAAAAAAAAAAAAAAAAAAAAAAGTGAAATAGCAACAGACAGAATAAATTTTACTTTAGGATAAATTATATACATAACAAATAAATTTTTAAAAAACTAACATACAGTAGCGTCCAAAACTAAGGGACAAAATTTTAAAACCTAATATTTGTTAGAAATAATTGTGAAAAGCTGAAATTTTGACAACTGATAGGAACTATTTTGAAAATAAATAAATAATTTTTATAATTCTTTTTCTATCCTTTGCAAATGATTCAAATTTTTGTATGTTATGGATGATAACGACTACCAGCTGTCAAAAGTTCAGCTTTTCACAGTTTTTATTTCTAACAAATATTAGGTTTTAAAATTTTGTCCCTTAGTTTTGGACGCTGCTGTACATTAACCATTTAAAGTAGCAACAAATAACACAATAAATATAAAAGAACTTATTCCAATCACACATGTACTATAATAAGGTCATCAGTTTATTTGTCAGGCCGACAAAAACGTATGCCACACCCAAACAAAACAAGAACACGCCAAGTAAAGGTTAGCCAGGCTTTTGAGAGAAGCTTAGCCATCCGCTAATGAAAACATTAACCTGTTGGGGGGGGGGGGAAATAACTAATCTGATGAGTTAGTTAACTGGACTAAAACACCATGTAGATATATAAAAATAATTAATAACAAAAATTTGTGCACATAAACAACTGCCCATGAAGATGAAACACGGTCACCCCAGTGTAGCTTAATTGACATAAATACATTTTCATATCTTACTATGTAAACGATCAGGTAAAAACGATTTAATACTACCTTTCAAAAAGTATATCTAACTATTACCTAATGTTAACTTTTAAAATAAATGTACTTACTACTTAAGAAATGAAAGTGGTATGTTTTTATCATAAAAAGTTTTCTTACCACAGTTATTTTTTCAAACACCATTACTCACCTAAAATAAAAAAAAGATAAAAATATTTGTTAAATATTTGAATTTCAAAATAAATATTCATAACATATAATATATATATATATATATATATATATATATATATATATATATATATATATATATATATAGCCGACTTTAAAAAAATCAAAATATAGGAATATATACAAAGAACTAACTGTTTACACCTGTTCAAAAGAAATCATAAAATGAAAAAAAAAACAAAACAAAAAAAAAACAGATCATGTTCAAAAAGAAATTTATGTAGGTACCCAGCATACAGTACTAATCTTTAACAATATTCAAGGAAGTTACAATTTCCAAAAACAAAGCAAAAATCACAAAAAATAGATTCATTGTCAAGTATTTCGAACAACGTCATTAATTGTTAAATTAAACCCACATTGTAATCTAATGCATACATACACACACAGTTAAATGGGTATAAAAATAAAATATAATATGAAATTATAAAACTTGAAACAGACTTTATTCCTGACAGACAGACAAAACAAATGAAAAGATATAAAAACATGCATACAGTTTGTCGAAAACAATCCTAAGCTGAAAATAAAAATTCAGCTGAAATGCTCAAGTAAGAAAAAAATTTTGATCAGCTATAAAGTTCCATATTTTATAACCAGATTTAAACAATTTCTAGAAGGTCCCATGGAAGTCCTCTTGTGTGAGCATGTCAATGACCCTTGTCACAACCTCTTCCATCTCCTCAATCATCTCATAATGACAGCCTGTAAGGTTTTCTTTGGGAATAACCAAAAGTCATAAGGAGCAAAGTCTGGACTATAGGGAGGATGAGGAACTGTTTTGATGCCCATCTTGGTCAAATAGTCTGTGATAAGGATGGAGTTGTGGGCTGGTGCATTGTCCTGGTGGAAATGCCACGGACCCCATTTGAAGAGTGCTGGACTCTTCAGATGGAATCTCTTCCTGAACTCCCTTAAAACCTCAATATAGTATTCTTTGTCGACTGTCCAGTGGGAACGCAGTACATGTACATCATGCTCATGCTGCCAAAAAAAAGATTCTAAGTTTCTGGGTGAATTTGCTCTGTCAAGCCTTCTTGGGTCTGGGAGAGTTAGCATGCTTCCACTGGGAACTGTCTCTTGATCTCTTAGTCATAGCAGGAGATCCAGTTTCCATTGTAGGTCACCATAGCATCAAGAACTGCAGGATCTGAATTGATCAGCTCGACCATCTGATGACATCTTTTTTGATCTTCTGAGCACCTTTGGGACAAACTTTGCGCAAATCTTCTGCATCTTCAGTTCCTCATAAATAATTGTGTGTACAGTTCCCACACTGACATCAAACTGTGCACTTATTGTCTATACACACATGACGGTCCTTATCCACGAAATCCTTTATTTGGCCAATCAAATCTGATGTTCTGACTTCTTTATTCTCATCATCCCTCACAAACTCCCTGCCTTCCTTGAATCTCTTATGCCACTCAAAAACTGATGCTCGATTCATACAAGATGGTCTAAAAGTAGGCTGAAGCATTCCATACATTTCTGTGGCATTTTTTCCAAGTTTATAACAGAATTTTATTGCATATCATTCTTCTGAAGTGTCCTCACATCAAGATCGCATTTTGGAAATTCACCAGCTGTGATGTAACAATCAGGCTTTAGTAGGGTGTATTTCAAATCCTGCTGGAGCTGTTCATTTGAATCTGAAATCATAAAAATTGGTCAGTCATCTCATAAGATGTATAGCAATAACGTACTGAATTTTCAAGAGTTTATGACAATTTTAAATGCCTGTACAATAAAAAAAAAAAAGTCTGGAAACTTATTTAAGGCACCTTGTATAAGATAAGAATTCAAAGTGTTTTCCAAATTTTCAGATTCTTCTGACTATATTAGGGGCAAAAAATCAAAGAAAGTAATATGGTGTTATGGACATAGTGGAATAAAAAAAAATTATATAGTTGTGATCCTCATTCAATTCCAATATCTATGAAATACTGACCCAACGGCTCATGGGTGATCTAATGACAAAAACTGGATAATCTAAAAGGTAGAACTAATAATAAAAGACATTTTGTGAGTGATAACCTTGCGAACTAAAATTAAACTATTTCTTCATGCACGTATTACACTTCGCTTAGAGAAAACTCCTTTTACAAGAAGAGAAATATAAGACACCAATTTTACACTAGAGACTATAAATGGCACACTGAAACATATGGGAGACATTAAAAATCATTTGAGCTTGCCAAAAATAAAAGTCTATTTTCGTTTGCATTAGACAAGCAAAGAGTGTTTTAAGAAACTGCATTTTATTTTTTTTTTCAAATAAAAAAAATAAAATAAAAAAAGTTAAAACAGGATAATGCTTAGAATGATTTAGAATCTAGCTTTCATGAACGGTTTCTTTGAAATTGTTTACTTCTACCTTTATAAAGTTAGGTATGTTTATATATTTGTACAGAATCACTCCTAAACTAATTAACAGATAATTAGGAATTTTTAAACAACTGCTAAGCATAAGGGGTTCAAATGTAGGCTATATTTTGTTTTATTCAAAGAGTAAAAAGGAGTGGAAGCTCTTTGTGAAAATTCAGATATTATTTTTGATTTTGGTAAAACTTTAACAATAGCAGCAATAGACAGCAATTAATAAATATTCCTCAATTTCGTTTTTTTTTTTTTTTAGTGTTTAATAGGGATTTTAGTGGGCATAATATGGATAAAACCTACAATTTGAAAATTTAAATATTTCAGATTTGTATTGAATTTGATCTATAGATCAAGCAAAATTCCCTGATTTTTAATTTCTGAAGATTCAGCCTTAAAGTTTAGACATTTTCTAGAATCTAAATCATGCAATAAACTTTATCAAAAGTAGAATACGGATTCTAGACATAAGGTTTAGTACCATTATATGTTAATGTAAGAAGTAAAAAGTGATGTGAAATTCTTCTGTTCAGTTAATTTCACCCGTGTGTGTGTGTATATATATATAACAAAGATTATTTTCACCCAAAATGCTGCGATATAGAAAATATTTGTGAAAAAGAAAAAACTTATAGTAAAATAAAAACATTCATTGAATAAAAAAAAACAATGAAAGAAATAGTTAATGAGTGGTCCTTTTGCAAAATAATATGGGAAAATAGTTAAAATTTGGATGTTGTTTGCATAGATCTAAGAAAGAACGCTGTTCTATTGAGTATAAAAGTGCCTTCATGTTCCTATTAAGGAGACACTTGGCCTTATATATTAAATGGTATATATAATGATTGGAAAATTTTATAGGTGAATAAAAAGGCTATATTTCATCTATGGCGTTTTGGTATCGATCTTCTTCAGATACACAAAAGCCAGAAAAAAAATCCAAAACTTTTCACGTGATATGTAGATTTCCAAATTAGATGCAGAACTTGTTTCTTCTCACCTGGCTTTTGTATATCTGAAGGTATAATTTATACTAAAACTAAATACTATTTTACAGTTATCAGTGACATATTTGATCCTGCATAAACACTATGTATACACACACACATGCACAGGTAATAGCAACTGGACACATGAAAAAGAATTTAAAAAACTACCTAGAAAATATATCTGGTGAACCAAGTGCAAGATTCAAACAATTGCACTTAAAGAAACAGTCAGAATCTTAAAAAGACCTCTCAGTTATAATATCTGAGTTAGCGGGTGAATGTTTGGCATCTGGTAGGATGCCCCATCGCCAGCTTGAACAGACAAAAAAAAAAAAGTAATAATATTTATTTTTACAAACAATTTAGCTACATATTTGAAAATATTTCAGATTTTAGTTGCAAACCAGCTGAAAATGTGTAACCAAATTATATTATTTATATAAGTTATGAAAATATATGACAATCAAGCTACAGTCTTTTTGCGTTGCAGCCTTATAGGGAATAGTCAGGATAAAATGCTTCCCTGGAAGACTTTAACTAAATTACCACATATTTTCATAACTTACCTAGCTTTACTCGAGTGTTGAGCACTGTTGAAATAAATACTAAAAATCGATATATAAAATACATCTTACAATATTTCATCGATGCCTCCATTCAGTCTTGAAAGACAAACAATACCCCCCCCCCCCGTGGGGGCAGCTGCGCATGTAATTGTGAGGTAAGGGTTACGCAATCCCAACCACACCTTTCCTGAATCAACACTGTTTGTGTCCAGTAGCAAGGAGAAGTCCAGGATGGCTGGAAACAATGCCGAGATAAGCAGAGAGCATATACGGCACCTGGAAGTCCCAAATGGTAACCCATTTAGTACTAACCAAGTTCAACGTTGCTTAACTTTGGTAATCCAACAGGAACCGGTGTGTCAACGTGATTATACTGTATCGTACATATGACTACATGAAATAATACCTATGTGCATATATTTACATGGACAGGATTCACTCCTCAACAAACAAATCGATCATTATGAATTAAGGAATACATATTCCAAGCAGCCACAATTTACAATTGTCTGTCTCCTTGTAGGAATACATCGTCTCCATGTATTAATGATATTCTTTTCATGACTGATTGGCTTTGCGTCATCTACTGATCCTACAAACAGGATTCAAACCTGTGCGAGTATTGCCCGTTGGATTTAGAATCCAATGCATTAACCACTCGGCCATCACAGAGCCAATCAGTCATTCTGTAATAAAAAGAATATCATTAATAAATGGAGACGATGTATTCCTACGCTCCTCTCCTCAAAAAGAAACAGCTTTTAAAATAAATTAAATACAAAAAATTTAAATCAAGAATAGATTATTCCACATCAAATTTTGATGTTATAAACTTCTCACCACACGCATGCATGCACATGTATCAATAATATGTGCATGTGCAGGGTAAAACGTGTAACTAATGAATCAAGATATATATATATATATATATATATATATATATATATATATATCCTAGGCAACATGGCTAGTAACGTGGACACATAATTTTATTTATATTTTTGTAAACTTTACCATTTGAAGATATAGCTATAAAACTGCATTCTATCCTCAAAAAGAAATACATTAATAACTAACATTGTTTATACCTACCCTGGGACGAGTATCAGTCTAGTATATATATATCATCACTAGGTATATGATATCAACATATTCTTTTCATTGTTTTGACTCTGAAGTGTGTATCCGTTGATATCTTATATGCTTTTATAAAGAGTGATGTGGTTTTCGGTTGATTAACTGTGTTGGATATATACTCGAGAGTCAAAACAATGAAAAGAATATGCTGTTGTCATAGCCCTAATGATCATGTTGACACATCGATTCTAATGAGATCACCGAAGTTAAGCAATGTTGAACCTGGCTAGTACCAGATGAGTGGCCATTTGGAAAGTCTAGGCGCTGTATGTGCTCTCAACATCGTTTCTAATATCCCTGAAGTTCTACTTGCCACTGGTATTTAACGAGGACAGATGTGGTTGGAGATTGCGCAACTCTTGCGACAAAAATTTCCCGCACAGGCATCCTTAAAGTGAGTATTAATAGTCTGTCAAAACTGAAAAAAGCTACTATTTTTTATATATATATATATATATATATATATATATATATACACACACACACACACACCTATATTTAGATATGTAAACACACAGACACATATATACATTACATGTAACCTTTAATATAATCGACGATCTAGAAATAATGCATATTTCAGATGTCTGTGAGATTTATAACACAAATATACATGAAAGATAGTTATAGTAAATATTTGGACAAAAAGACGTGTTTGATGTTATAAACCACAGGATTCGGCCATTAACATCTCTTGTACAAAAACATGAACGTTGAAAAGAAAACACACAAAATGAAAAGAAACTAATGTAAACAAGATAGTTATCAATAGACAGCTGTTTCGATGTATTACGGATCTTCAGTGTGACCAAGTGTGGGCAGTGGTTTTATGCAGAGACCTGAAACCTGCCTGTTTGGTCAGCAGTTGGATTTCTTACTCCAAGCTATAATTAACTAAATTTCTATGAAATAAAATAAAAAATTGATAATATTAAGAAAAATATAGTAGGTGTCATATGAGCATTTTTTACTTTGCATAAAATCTTAGCAATTTTTTCATTCTTCTATTTAGACATGTATACCTGTAATTCTAGATGAATAAAGCCTTGTAGACTGGCTATCATTCGTCTTCTGTGTTCCAAATCATTACAATTTATTTATCTAGAATCTAATCCAAAATGGACCTATTTCTGGAGTCACAGCGTTTCGATGGTAACCCTTCAGTGCCTGTACACATTGGCTGTGTACATCCAGCAATTTCCTGAGGTCAATCGGCTGTCCAACTAGCAAACTAGACTTTCTTACCAATTACATCTCCCATCAAGTACACAAATAGCAAATTGTGACTCATGAATCATCTATCGCTAAACTCCAGTCTCTTTACGTAAAGCCCTCTAACATTGTTCATTCGAGACATCTTTTGGCAACCTCTAAGCAGGAGCCTGGTGAAATGATTGATGATTTTTTGCAGAAGCTCGATTCGCTTACTGCAGATTGTTGTTGTGCGGCAGTAATGGTTGAAGAACATTGTGACCAAACATTTCGTGATAAGAGGTATTTGCTCTCATACAATTCAACAACGACTTTTAGAAAGGACAGTCATTTTGAAAGACACTTCCGACAGTTTGTTCTCTAGAAAAACCAGAAACAAGCCGAATCTTATATCAACCTCCCACCATGTGGCGCCACCAGTAACTTGTGAGTGAGGTTTCTTGTACTTCTGAAAATGTTTTGGCTTCTCCAATAATCAACAACCTCCACAAATTAAATTCGCCGCCTGTGATGCGGTCTGCAGAAGCTGCAGCAAGAGGAGACATTTCCAACTAGTCTGCCGGTCAAATCGTTCTCTTAAAAAGGTAACTTCTGCTTGTGAATCATCAATCACATTCCTGATAACCGCTTCATCATCTGATTGTCTGCTGAAAGCCATAATTAAACTTTCAGTGAATGGAATAATCCTGGAGGCTCTAATAGCTCAGAAAACTATATCATCGAACATCATCCATAAGTACAACTGGCGGACACAAACTTCTCCCAAGAAGATATCAATGGCATCCATAGTCTTATCACGCAGTACATATTAGGTCACTGCTATACGACGTTATCATATAAAGTGTTTATCTGCCCACGTTTCAAACTTTCAGTCCTTTCTTCTTTGCTCAGATGTCTTACTTGGCCATGACTTTCTCAAACTAAACTTAAAAGGTAGAAAAACCCTTTAAGGGTCACAAAGATCCCTTCTCTGTATGTGCTGTAATGGCGTCTCGTATTGTTTCTCCACCACTATTCGGACATTTATCGCCTGGTTGCAAGCCTATTTGCTACAAAATCCAGAAGACACTCACTGATCCATCAGCAGTTTATACAATCTGAAATTCATGACCTTCTAAAAGACAATGTTATCAAACCCTCTCGCTCACCTTAGAGAGTACAGGTTGTAGTAACCATTAACGATTGATACGAGAAGCGTCTTGTCATTGACTAGTCAGACCATCAACCAGTTTACATACCTTGATGCTAATCCTTTATTAAGAATTGATGAATTAGTATTAAAAAAAATAAATAAATAATTCGCTCGCTATTTTTTACTACCCTGGACTTGTATAATGCGCATTCATCAACTAGCAATATAAGAAGAGGAAAAGAAATTGTAAGCTTTCGAAGGCTGTGGAAATCTATATCAATTCTGCCATATTCTATTTGGCATAGCAAACGGTGTATCAGGTTTACAATGATTGACAGACAATCTAATAAAACGCGAGAAGGTTGCTGACAATTTCGTGTATGTTGATAGCATCACTATATGCGGCCATAATATGATGGAACATAATGAAAACTTTAATCGTTTCTTAGATGGTACCAGGAAGTACGGCATAAGTTTCAATGAGAACAAGAGCATTATGTGAACTGAGAGTCACCCTCTTAGGGTATGAAGTGTCGTTTGGAGTTGTAAAATCAGATTCTGAACGCTTCCGAGCTTTGAGATATCTACCTCCAGCACAAGATGCTAAATCACAATGTTTTCATATTATGCTCAATGAATTCCTCATTTCTCAGATAAAATTAGACGGCTAGCACAGAACCAAGTCTTTCCTCTACCTGAATCCTGCTAAGTGGATTTCACCAAACCGCAAAGAACTCGAGCATGTTTCACTTACGACAATTGATCCTAACATACCTATGGACCTTGCCCTGGCTGCCACTCTCAATCAGAAATGCTGCCCAGTTGCTTTCTTTTCCTGATCTCTTTCAGTCAGTGAGCAACATTACTCTTTTGTTAAAAAATAAGCACATGTCATCATCGAAGCAGTGCGTAATTGGTTCCACCTTTGAACTCATTACAGATCAACGTTTTGTAGCTTTCATGTATGACCTGAAACACTCAAGCAAAATAAAGAAGACCATAGAATGCTGGAGAATCAAATTATCAGCTCTTACATTTGATGTAATATACCGTCCCGGGAAAGATATTGCAGCCGCAGACACTTTCTTGTTTGCTCCTGGACTAATTCAACCAGTCTACGAGACCTACACGTTTTATTGTGTCATCCAGGCATCACATGAAGGTCTCATTTTGTAGGTCTGCGTAATCTCTCTTACTCCATCAACGATGGTCGACAAACTATTTCGTCTGTGTAGAATTAAAACCGCAATTTTCTCATCCCACTAATTTTAAGCTTGTCAAAGCGACAACCATTTGAATGCTTAAGTGGTAACTTTAAAAGGTCCCCTGCCATCTAATACTCAAAACAAACATCAACGAATATTCACACTTCCCCTTTACCTTTCCTTGTGAAGATATGTTTTCACAAAGTCATAAATTGTTTTTGTTAACTATTTTTGCCGTTTGGCATGCCTTCCTTTATTCACTCTGACAGAGGTCCATCATTCCTTTCAACAGAACTAACAGATTTTTTGCATAGAAAGGGCATAGCAATGAGCCACACAACAGCCTATAACCTGCAGGGAAATACCCAGATAGGGTGACTAAATGCCACATTATGGAAAACGATATCGCTGGCATTGAAATCACGAAGACATCCAATTTATACGAGCAAATATTCCAGTATAATCAGAAATCAACATCTGGTACCTCTCTTCTCTGTTGGCTTTTGAATTCAGGTCCGGTCCTGACGAAATGTAAGGTACAGTTATCTACGTATGAAACTTTTCATAACAAAGTTGAATTGTTAGAATGCAACCCTCAATATGTCCATGTTGGACTTCCAACTAGAAGGCAGGAAACACTATCACTTGGTTAACTTGCCCAAAGACCACAAAATGTAGCACCTAATACTAACGACCGTTATCTCATCGCAGACTCCATCTCTATAACCAGATGCCTCATTTACATAGAGTGTATCCGAAAAACCTTGCGAAACCTCACAGACTGATACAACGCCTGATAAGAAACAAAGATGCTTGAACCTTTGTATATCATTTCATAACCCCTCCCCGAACTCTTTCCACTTGAGGTGAAAGTCATATTAGCATTATTACTTGGAAAAATAGCTAAGATTTTACACATTCTTTTATTTCACCTGTGATTCTAGATGAAGAAAGCCTTATTAACTGGTTTTCATTCGTCTTCCGTGTTCCAAATCATTACAGTAGGTTTATTTTAATAAACAGAATCAGAACATTTCACTAATATTAATTTTTGGAGTTTGGAATCAGAAAAAAAAAAAAAAAAAAAAAAAAAAAAAAAATGCAATTTTTCCAACCTTGTTTCATATTTAAAATTTCGAAAACGAGTCATTCGTTCTGTCAAATCATCTAAAAGCCAGAGCATTACTGACAGGTTTTTTGGGTTTTTTTTCAATTTGACAAACTTATAGATTTTCATGATACAAATCGAATGGCACCAGTATTAACCCTTAAAATTAAGCAGTTCTTAACTTCTGACGTTTTCATCTTCACCAAAATGACTTTTCGATGATACAAATTTTTATTATTTCGACTAAATTTAACGTTTATAATAATTTGGTTCAATGAATAATTTAATTATCAAATTACTTATAAGCAATATCATATCCATTAGAATCAAAATTGGAATAAGGATTCTAGACATAAGATTTTATATCATTTCTTGAGATTATATATATATATATATATATATATATATATATATATATATATCTCAAGAAATTATATAAAATCTTATGTCTAGAATCCTTATAATGCCCCCAGGTGGTGAGCGACGTGTGTGAATGTATATATATATATATATATATATATATATATATATATATATATATATATATATATATATACACACACATATATATATTATACATGCATACATACACGTCGCTCACCATCTGGGGGCATTATATTAATGAAAATTATTCCCAGCTGGCATTAAATTGTAAAATGTGCTTTTCTGTGAATAACTGAATTCGTGCATTGCAAAGCAAACAAAAGTAAACAAATAAATGGCATCTATAAAACAATACATTCCAGCACTAGTGCGAGTTAGCTTTGTGGTAAAGCTTTAAGATTAGTGATTCTGTTTTTTTTTTTTTGTGGTCTTGTAAGGATCCGGGAGAAAGATAAAACTCGGTAATTAATGAAACAAAATATACTGAACAGAAAGGTAACAACAAATGAAGAGTCCCAGTATAGGTCAGTCTGACTGCCCAGTGCAAGATTTGTGTACTAACGCATAGAGACATTCTCCCGGTCTTTGTAGTAAGTGGAAGAGTTTATTATTATCCATAAGGTGGACACACCACAACAGTTTAAAATCTTGCTAGGTTAAGCCATGCGAGGAGTCATAAAGTGATGAAACGTGTTCGTAGATAATTAAATCATTCTTTTTTTAAATAAATATTAGTTATTCTTATAGACACTAGTGTTTCATGCTTATGCAATCATCAGTGTAGAAAGTGATAATTTCTACCAGCCAGTAAATTCGAACTCTGTCAACAAATTGAATGTTAGGACTATGTAGAAGATAGTCCTGGAATTCAATTAGTTATTATAACACTCACCCTCACTACTAGTGCTGAATATGACACGGCATGGTCCAATGTGTATGTTCAAAATAAAAACTCTTATCTCAATTGTCCATTTAAAGCAGCCTCTTATACATCAGGTATTAAACTTTTTCCTATGGTGTAACGTGCTAAGAAGATAGACTGCCTGGAGATAGGGTTTAACTACAACCACAGATGGCCAAGATTGGCTGAAACATGAAAAACAATTAGTCAGATAAATCAAGCATGACCACTTTTACGCGTGTAAGCAGTCTATTTTTAGGGCAATATGCCACACACATTTGTGCTTAGATAGCTTTTAGGATACACTAATTTTGTAAGTTTTTTTTGGACAGGTGTTTGACAATAACTTGATAAGTGGCATCACATCTGCGATACATTAGCAGAGAAAGGAAAACAATATCAGCACAGCTCTCCCAAATCTCGGGCATCAACATGCCTTCCTTTTTCTTACTTCTCCAACTGTTCTTGGATCTCCATTTTCAACACCTGTATGACCGGATCATCCTGACTGCCGCTGACAAATGTCGATCTTTATATATGTGGTCTTCATTCATAGGTTGATTACGATTGGTTGACAATGAAGCGCTACTATTTTTATGTAAATTTGTAAACCCTTTTATTGGAAGAAAAGGAGTGGTAATAGTACCATCTATAGGGATAACTGGGCTGTGTGTAGAAAGATTATGTGTGTGCAAATAAAAATAAAGTTTGAAACAGTATTTTTAGCATATGGTGAAAACTACATTAAAGTGAAAAATATAGCATTATGGCTACGTGACAGGATATTGCCTCAGACAAGAAGTCACTAGTGATACATAACAGCTAAGCTGATAAAATCTTTCTTTTTCTGAACTGTGAGCAACAAGGATTGTGCTTTATGGGAGGGAGACAAGTTGGTTATATTATGTATGAATACTATATAATGGAAAAGAAAATACTGATTTAATGTTTTCAGTGTTTACGATAGGAAGTTATTCTTTGATGGAACAAAAGTCTTACCCACTCCTTTATGAATCGTTTGAAGCTTCAAGAGTCATCACGAAGTATAAACAAACAAAATTATATAGAAATCAGTTACAACTTTTCAGAAAGTTTTATAAAAATCCAAAGCATCATTTTTTTTTTATAAGCACAAAAGTGTCAATTTTAACCATTTTAACCCAAAAGGCACCTCTACAGGGGCAGCCAGAGATTTCCCCGGAAAATCTGTTACTTTTTTTTACTCATATCATGTTTAATATTTGAGAAAAATTTCAAAATATTCCAAGGTGCAATTATTGAGAATAGTGCAGACAGATAGGGGATCAAAAAAAGAAAAAGACAGATTTCAACAAAAATCTACATCCATAAGAGATTAACAATTTAAAATGGAAATCTGCCTATTCTTAATTTAAAAAAAAAAAAAAAGTAGGAGTCTGCTAAAATACAGAATTTGCATCCTTACAAGAATCTGATTTATCTCTCCACTACGTTATAAAAAAAAAAAATTCTAGTTAAGCTTATACATCAATAGTGCATAACACCGAAGAAAGTAATAATTTCATATGAAATTGCCAAATTTACATTAATGCGACAAATAAAATACAGACGTGAATTCTCTCAATTTTATTAATATAGAGATATGATCATACACATATTTATCTAACTAAAAAAGCAAAAATAACATTGATAAACATGTAACGTGGGTACCGTCGCAAATGGACAAACAAGACAAATCTTGGCAGGCATTTTTTCTTTTGTAACAAAAAGAATTTATTACCATTACTCTCCTATCTCAACATTAACAAATCTTTCATTGCCACATGTTTACCTAGCCTGGCATCCATTTCTTTCTTCTGACCGCATGCTGGCCACAGTCGGCTCATTCTCGCCTTCGCTTTACACGTCAGTTTCCTTCGGCGTCAACTTTTTTTTTTTCTCCGACCACATGATGTCTTCTTTTTTTTTCCTTTTCGCGCCAGCTTGCGCACACTTCCTAATTTGCATAAGCGTTCAAATGCTGCTCCTACTGCTAATACAATTGCTTGCCCTCCATCATTCAGCTGCTGCTGCTATTTTCATATGCGCTCCGTTACAGATTTAACATTGGCATACATTGCTTAGTAAAATTTTTTTTTTTTTTTTTAATTAATTTTGTGTTAAAGATCTGTTACCAACCATGACTAGTGTGGCTTGATTATTTTATAGTATATCAACCCTTTTGGGTTATTTGATATAGAATCTGGTCATTTTGGTAAAAGTTCTCTGCTTCAAGTTCTATATATCTTCAAATATTAATCGATGGTGTTTTTTCTTTTGGTTTTGTTTAATTGTAGTTGTTAGCCTTTTAGAACATGATTGAGTTTTGGAAAGGGAATCTGTGTCCAAACCTAAACGTAGATTCCATGAACAAAGCTTCTTAGAACTGCATGCCTGTGGAACTCTCTTCCGTTTGCCTGCTTTCCAACTGACTACAGTTTGATCATCTTCAAGTCCAACGTAAACAAATTCATGATGAACCGTCCCCTTAAGTAATCTCATTTACCAAATTTCCACTACTAATGCTTACTACAATATTGTACCATTGACTATTGTACACTCATTAACCTTTATCTTCGAGTGGCCTCCAGGCCTGAATAAGTGGTGACTAAAAAACAAAAACATATTAATATCAATCTTTGGTGCATTTTAGACTAGGAAGCCGGTATCTTTAGATAGCTTCATCTGGTAGCAACAGTACCATGACATTAAAAATATACAATTACCGCCAAAGAGAAAAGTAAACTAAAATAACGTTTAGTTTCACTTTATATACCTAAATATAAATAAATCTTAATTAAGCTCAAACGGTTTCAATGGATAAATGAAAGCATTAATTACATGTTTCAGGCGCCTGTCTACATTCTGTTTTTTTTTTTTTATATTGATAATATTTCAACTGTTGTATTCTCCAGCTTTCCTTTTGTTGTACCGTCATCATTTCGTTTTCTAGAAATACAAATAAACATGTGAACCGACAAAAAGTGCTGTTGTCAATTGAAATCTGATTTCATATTATATTTCTCAGTGGATATTGATTCAACCGTTAGTCTTTAAGAAAGAATGTCTCTTTTTGCAACTAATCCAAACAGTATGTTTTTACACACTGTAAACCCATATGTAAATTAGATAGCAAAATAAGGATCTTTACTTCTATACTATCTACAAATCTATAAAAATGAAAGTGTGTGTGTGTGTGTGTGTGTGTGTGTGTGTGTGTGTGTGTGTGTGTGTGTGTGTGTGTGTGCATTTCCCTACACAATATTTCTATCAATTTTCAGTTTACAGACTCGAAATTTGATATACAGGGGTACTGAGATTTGGACAAATCTTTAATTGGTTTTCGGCCAGAAATTTGTCTGTTAAGGGGTCAAAGTTCAACGATTTGACCTTCGAAAACTCTACCAAACTCTTCCGCCAAGTTTGGGTCTAAACACTTGAAATTTTAGATATAAGTTCCTTGGACATGGATCTAACTTGATTTGAGCCCAAAACAATAAATGTTAAGAGGTCATAATAAGGGTCAAAGTTAAAAAAATTGACTGCTTTTTTTTTTCTTTTTTTTTTTTTGCTCAACATACACCTCTAAACACCCGGGCAACGCCGGGCTGAAATGTTAGTATAATATAAAAGTAAAGAACTTTATTACTGTTAGTTATGCAAGAAGTAATAAAATGTTCACAATTTATGAATTTTTGGAAAAATCAAAGGGGAATAAATAATGTTAATGGTTGTACCCCGTTGGGTCACAAGTAGTTTGATATTTGTTATTGTAAAAGTAACGCGCCCGATACCGATGATTACAGTTGGATGTCATCTGCTGGAGTGTTCAATCTCAGCATAGAAACACTTGCTATATCTAATCAGACCGTAGAGCCGCGATATTATCAACTACCTACAGTGGTCTATTCTTTTACGAAGATTTTGATATTTTAATTACAAAAATAAAAATACGCCTATAAATGTAACTTCAATAAACATAACTTTTTTTGACAAGGAAATTATTCAGAACTATACAGTGTAGAATTTCATAACGGTAGAATAGATGATCGTAGATTATGTATATGGCAAATTTGATACGATGGCCTGCTGGAATTGGCCACCGAGAAACAGTGGGATATTTGTAAGACATTGTGAATAAATCAGTAGATGGACATTTCAAGTAGAAGCCCGTAAATAAAGCATGCATCCAAGCAATCCAAGATGAAGAAAAGTGGAAGAAAATATAGAAATTTTAAATCTCTCTCTCACTCTCTTCAATGACGGCGTATTAATATTAGCATTGATGCTATAATTATGGGTACGAATAGTCATCCTTTAGTTTTTGGAGGGGGGGGGCGCTCTTTGATAAATGACTTAGTTTCAACTTACTCAAACACATGTGCTAAAATATGAAATGCTAACCAACTCCCTGAAAATCTAATACCGTGATGACTCAGCTTTTCATGTGATGTAAAAAATAAAAATTAAAAAAAAAAGGGTTTTTGCAAAACGGGCACTTTAAAAGGATAGCAACGTCGAGTCGGCCATTTCTAAGCAGTAAAAAACACTGGCACAACAATAGCAGACAGGTGATATTGCATTGACCCTTTTATTCAAAATGGTCACTTTCTGTAGCGATAGAGATGGACAGACAAAATGGATAAACCGTTTATTGATTTCTAACAATATATTAGAGATTTGGGCCAGAGGCTCCGTCAAGACCAAAAAGAAATTATGACAGCCAATAAAAATGAATAGTCCAACGGGATAACGGATATAGGTTACTGGTAGATTTTATTAAAAAATAAGTAAATATGCAAATTGGTAGATCCATATTTATTTTTCAGCCAATGTGATTTTGTTGATTGATGTAAGACAGATTTATGGATATGTGAGGGGGAAAAACATTTATTAAATTGCTCACAACATTCAACATAATGTGCACTGGGGAAAGTCTCATTTAGCAAACTGTCGGATGTACGAACCAATAAAGAAGATTTAACAATTTTGATATATAAGACTGAAAAATCCTACGTGATTGACTTTATTTCGTTCATATGACGCCTTAGCATTTAGATATGTAAAATCAAAAATAAAAATATGCTTTTTACAAGTAGAAAATATTTCTAATGAATAAGTGAGATTAAGAGTGAAGAGAAAAGGCTAATGGAGAGAAAAAGCAAAAGAAAAGGAAGAAAGAAAAAAGAAATGGAACGAAGAAAACGGGAAAAAGAAAGGAAGAGAGAAAAAGAAAGGAAGAGAGAAAAAGAAAGGGAGAGAGAAAAAGAAAGGGAGAGAGAAAAAGAAAGGGAGAATGAAAAAGAAAGGGAGAATGAAAAAGAAAGGGAGAATGAAAAAGAAAGGGAGAATGAAAAAGAAAGGGAGAATGAAAAAGAAAGGGAGAATGAAAAAGAAAGGGAGAATGAAAAAGAAAGGGAGAATGAAAAAGAAAGGGAGAATGAAAAAGAAAGGGAGAATGAAAAAGAAAGGAAGAATGAAAAAGAAAGGAAGAATGAAAAAGAAAGGAAGAATGAAAAAGAAAGGAAGAATGAAAAAGAAAGGAAGAATGAAAACGAAAAAGAGGAAGAAAAAGAGAGGAAGAAAGAAAAAGAAAGGAAGAAAGAAAAAGAAAGGAAGAATGAAAAAAAGGAAGAATGAAAAAGAAAGGAAGAATGAAAAAAAGGAAGAATGAAAAAGAAAGGAAGAATGAAAAAGAAAGGAAGAATGAAAAAGAAAGGAAGAATGAAAAAGAAAGGAAGAATGAAAAAGAAAAAGAGAGGAAGAAAAAGAAAGGAAGAAAACGAAAGGAAGAAAAAAAAACAAAAAAGTAATATTTTGTGCTTTTTTATCACAGTATCAGCAAATAAATAGAATTAAACATATTTGTTACCTTTTTTATATTAAATTTATCTACGAAAGCGTTTCAGTAAAGGAGGAGGCGGTTAAGAACAGTAAACAAATACGTGCTAAGATCATGAGTATATGTTTTAGGTGTATATGTTAGGTCTATAGGTTATATGAGTATACATTAGGTGTATATGTTATATGCGTATATATTGGGTGTATATGTTATATGTGTATATATATTGTGTGTATATGTTATATGTGTATATATATTGTGTGTGCATGTTATATGTTTATATATATTGTGCGTGTATATTATATGTGTATATATATTGTGTGTGTATGTTATATGTGTATATATATTGTGTGTGTATGTTATATGTGTATATATATATATATATTGTGTGTATGTTATATGTGTATATGTTAGGGACAGAAAAAGAGAAAAATGTACTTTTACCGAGAAAATGAAATCAACCTCATGAATAAATGATGAAAATGGCCAATAATCCAAATAACACAATACCAAACCAATTTGATACCATTATATTAATATGTATATCGATTAGGAATATATAAAAAGGTTTTATTTTTAATAGAAATATGAAGATTTATCCAATGTAAAATTAATTTATACATTTCAAGTTTAAAGATTTTAATTTTACAGCTAAAAGTACAAAATCTAACATTAGAAATCTGTTACAATAAAAAAAAAAAAATGAAACATACATATTTATATGGGACATACAAGACCAATGACCTGTTGGGTCAGTATTTGTTAGCTATATTATTAAACTAGCAGATAAATTCGACGTTGCCCAGGATTGAATGAGGATCAACAAATTTTCCACACTTCCGATACGTCCTTCGTCACAGAAATCTTTGAAATCAGCAATTCGTCAATCAAACTGATTGATTGCATGCTCGAGTCGGGAACTCACCCCAGTGCCCTGAGAGGAAGTTCAAATGTTCTTCTGCAGTGACTTAGTCCAAAATACATTGTAGTCTACATTGCACTGTAGAGAACCTATTGTTGGTTTTATGAAATTATTTTTATGTAATGACTTGAATTAAAGTTTAAAAAGCAAAAGTCAAGTATCATGCTTAAAAGTGAATGTTTCTGTTTAAAGCACAATTGAACGCACCCGTCTTTAGGAACCTACTGTTTATTTTATATACCGGGTCCTTCTGCTTGTGCCACGATAAAACTTCTAAAATGCACTTGTGATGTTTTGTTGCATAAAAGTGTTAACTTTGGTCAAAATCGAACTGATTTTTCTTTAATGGGTTTTTTCAATTATCGATACTAATCAAAGGTGTTCTGATACAAAACTTATATAAGAACACGAACACACACACACACAGACACACGACAATAGTGTGAAATTTCATTAAAATCGACGCTGTTTTAGAGTCTAGACGGAACTTTCTCTCACACACATACAAAGTGCCTTTCATATGTAAGTAAATATACGATTTTTGAATTTTTATATCGTTTGATAATCATGATTTTATTATTTTTGAAAAACTGAAGTTCAATTTGTGATGTCATCTACTTTAAAGTAAATCTACATATTTATTGATAATAAATCATCCATTTATTTTTTATTAGCTATTTTCCTTCTTCATCTCTTCTGTTTCTAACCCACCCTCTTTCTCCGTCTTAATTACATTATTTGCATCTCCAATACTTATTTGCCCCTTATTAATCTTTTGTAAGGTCATTCAGTGTGTATGGTGACAAGATAGCAGAGCAGAGAAAATAACAAACCCAATTTTAGTTGTTGGGTCAATATTTGTTATATATATGTCATCCACATACTGTACTGTTTCGCTGTTTCACAGCTCATCAGTGCAGCTAGACAAACAACTACCTCAAGCCAGGATCAAAACCCGACCGCCTAGAATTATTACTAAAAAAATGAGAAATTTGAGGTTGTAAATTTTCTTCTGTCTGGCTTATTCACTTTGATTTTGACGGTCGGCATTTGGAGCATCTGCAACTATATTACAATATTAGTTTTTGAAAAACTTTATATAAATTACTTTGTAAAAATAAACTATCGTTTGATAAATTTTCTGCTTTTCTAGTGACAGCTTCCTCACCAGGTTCAAATCTCTCGACCGGCAGTAATCGTGATACCTGCACTGATGATTCCCAAAAGGATGAAACACTAGTGTCTGCAGGTATTTAATAATTATTATAGTAAATATTTATGTCAGCCCCTTTAAGAAACTCGTTTCTTACCGTTGAGCACTTTGCAGTTGAAATAAAGTAGGTCAATTTAGCTGGCATGCACAGATCATCATATGATTAGATCACAATGGCAGACGTTCAAAACATTTTAAAAAGTTTAAATTTAAACAATATTTCTCACAGTCAAGGGTGACTGATTGGATTTGGTCCTTGCTAATGGAGTCAGAGATGGCTTCATTGTCAGGCTTGAATCTCTCGGCTGGTATTAATCGTGACACCCTGCACTGAGGATTCCCAAAAGGATGAAACGCTAGTGTCTGAAGATATTTAATAATTATTATAGTAAATAATAATAATTATATATATATATATGTATATATATATATATATAAATTGTTTCAACTAGAGGAAAATCCTCAAAGAGAGGAAAAATCCAACTAGCATCATCAGAATTCATAGATGGACTAAAGATGAAGTAAAGGTCAAGCCCAGATGCTTGTCAAAACAGACCCTCCCAAAATGAAAGCCATTCATTTCAATTGATACCAGATGGAGATCAGAGCATTGATGATGCAAAGATAGAAGGTTGAGTCCATCTATGAATTCTGATGATGCTAGTTGGATTTTTCCTCTCTTTGAGGATTTTCCTCTAGTTGAAACAATTTGTAAACTCATTCTGGACTCACAGTAATAAATTTCCTATATATATATATATATACACACACACACACACATCGTTTTTGTCATCTCTCTTGTACATCATTTGCCTCCTTCCACTTTTCTGACCAATTAGATTTTATTTATACTATTCACTGCACATGATTATAAGGACGATCACAAGATCCACAGGGTTCTAATTATATAGATAGATTAAAAAAAAATTTTTTTAATGAAATAAATTAAAAAAAAGGATATGTTATAGTATTTCTTTTTAATGTACCTACAAACAAATTATTTCCTTTTTTGCTAATGTAACCGGATGACATCTCAGTTGCGCTACAATAAAAACACCACAAGAATTGTGCCGTGTGTGTGTGGGGGGGGGTACATTGACTGTAGTCGAGAAGCCTAAACACTTGATCGTTGTTCAATCATGTCAACCCCCATGACAATTTCTTGCCCGATGTCGACCGACTCTCGAAGCTTCTCAGTGAATAGAACCGACCGATCATCTGTTCAATACCTCCAAATATATTTACTTGTGACCGGAAATCCTACATGTTTAATCTTTCTCCCAGTCACTCAGCCGAATACTGAAACTCACTATATTTGTTTTTTTTCTCAGCTTATCGCTATCTAGCTACCCAGAAACTAACAACCAACAGGATACAATCTGACCTCAAGAGTTCAATAGATTCACAGACTTCCCTCAATTATCTTGTTTTTCCTATTATGAATTATTTCTTAACATTATCGAAGGTTCTTAACTTCAGTCCATAGTATCACACTAACAAGAACTATGTAAACTACTTGTAAATTTTGACGTTCATCTATCATTAGCTCAGATGATAACAAATAATGCTGGAGTGCTTAATGTTTTGAGTGTAATTGATGGCACTCAAGTCTTTTTTTTAACTTGAAATCACTATAGATTGGGTATAATATAATAATCAATAGAGTATTGACGTTAGTAAATATGAAATCTGCATGAATTAAAATATATTTAAATATATTTAATAACCAGGCCACTCTACTATATATTGGCTACAATTATCACTAGAGAATTGACTATAATAATGAATATGAAATTTGCATAAATTAAAATATCATATTTTAGCATATTTTATGACTAGGCAACGCCAGGCAACATGCTAGTATAATTATATAGCTAATCATATGTGTAATAAAAATGGAAGTTTATTACAATCATCAAAAATGGTATTTATTACTTATTGTTATTAAAATTACTTATTTTTAAATTGAAAATAAATGCTAAGTATTCAACTCCACTCCAATCTATGGTTCCCCTGTAAAACAGATGCTGGTTGCCAAGACACTGCATTCTTGGAAACACTTTAGATCCTTGAAATTCACCAAAACTATGGATGTGTATCATGACTCTAGCACAGTTCATTTGATTTGGTCATAAAATGAAAATCCAGCTAATAACCAAATACTGCATCTACTTCTTTGTATGCTCTTTCTGTACGGGTGCGAAACCTAGCCCGTGAGTAGCTGCCATACAAACGCTGGATGTCTTTGCTTAGTGATGTCTTCAGCTCATTCAAAATCGGTATTTCTGATCATGTACCAAACACTACAATCCATGCACAATGTAAGCTTCCTAATCTTGAGGAAGTTCTCTTACCAGGAGATTACGATGGTTTGGGCACACCTTTCATCATTCATCAACTGACCTGATTCACAAGGCAAGAGCACCAACACTGCTATCAAGATGGAGCACAAAGAGTGGTGGTCAACTGAGGACATGACTCGCAATGGGCAAAGCTGTCTAGGAAAGTTATAACCATCCCTCGTGTCCTCAATGTGCAACGATGAATTAGTGAATGGTTGAAGTATATTAGAGAGTCAGAAGTGAACAGACACGGATGGACTGCCTCGACTTGTGACGCAGCGAATTAAACTAGAGCCAGCTCAACCCATCCTGGGTTTATGCTGTCATAAGTACACGTAAGTAAACACTGTTCATTTACTTGGTAATTGTACATTAACCTATGTATCATACACTTGGTATTATGCATGTATTATGCACTTAAAAACAGGTTGGATATGAGTATTCTATTTTAGTTAGAGATTATCAAAACAGGGAGGAAGCCATTTATTTTCACAGACTTGTCATCATTTTATTTCTTTTGTTCAATGCATAGCAATGAAAATTTGTTGGCATGTCCCCATTGCATTTAACACTAAATTAAAATAGTACACATTATTTAACTGTACTAATCAAGTAGAGTTGAAATATTGAAAAAGCATCATTTTTTTTTTCTACACAGGAGTCACCACTTACAAAGGCCCGGAAGTCACTCGAAGATAAGGATTAATGGATGTACAGAATATCGTAATCATTAGTAGTGGAAATTTGGTAAATTGGATTACTTAAGCGGACGGTTCATCAAGAATTTGTTTGTTGGACTTAAAAGACAACCAAATTGTAGTCAGCTAGAAAGCAGGCAAATGGAAGAGTGCCACAAAAATAGCTTTGTTCATAGAATCTACACTTAGGTTTAGGCATAAATAAAGAGTGGGAGGGGAAATTATTGATAGTAGTTTCAGCTAGACATGTGTTTTTCATGAAAGTATAGCGAGAGGAGGGCATAGATTGGAACTCAGATAAACACTTGCCATGAAAATATCGATAAAGAGACATGCTTGCAACATCTCTTCTGTAGGAAAGAGGTTGCAGAGAAGAGAAAACGGCATCCCCACTAGGCTACAAAATCTATTTTGAACTGTCAAGGCAGGATAAGATATTTCTAGCAGCTCCTGCTCAGATGTGGCAACAATACTACCATTAGATATACCTGGCTTTTATATGAATAGAGAATTGCATCAGCAGTGAGATATCTACTGGAGTGGTAGAAGGATCCCACCATTTTTCCAGCGGCCTTGGCAACGGAGTTAATGTATGTGTTCCATTTCAGATCAGAAGTAAAGGTCAAGCCCAGACGCTTGTCAAAACAGACCCTCCCAAAATGAAAGCCATTCATTTCAATTGATACCAGATGGAGATCAGAGCATTGATGATGCAAAGATAGAAGGTTGATTTTAGCTGCATTAAAAGTAACTAGCCGCCTCTTTCCCCATTGTACCATCACTAGTACATAAATCCACAAGGGTGGAGTTAGACACCAGGTCGGTTTTTTAATGTGGGAAAAATCCAGCTCTTCAAAAAAAAAAAAAAAAGAGGGTTACCCTGGATTGGGACAAGAATTAAAATTACCTCAGTCTAGAAGGATTTCTTCTTCACTGACAGAGAAAAGAAAATATGAAGTGTAGTATCAGAACAGATGCTACACTTTGCTCCTAATGTATATTTAGACTGTAGCGAACGATGACCTTCATGGAGTTTGCTTTAAGAATTAGCGTCTTTAAATGTTACAAAACTAAAATTAAAAAAAAAAAAGAAAGGAAAAAAAAAAACGTTTCGCAAATCAAATTAAGCTTAAAGACAATTGTCTGGTGTTCTTTTTATTTATTCTCTTCTAAAATAAATCTTCAAGATTTGTGCATATGCATAGAGTGGAATTCTACTCAGATAAAACCTAATGGAATATATTGATCTTTAAACAACAGAGATCAGGCGACTCACAAGTAGACTGCGGCTGTCTGTTCCAAAGACAGATAGCCATCATACATTAAGCATGCAGTATGCGGCTGCATCGCCAATGATAACATCAACGGCGGCAGCAGCAGCAGTAGTGGTAGTAGTTACTCTTGGTAGTAAGTAGAATAACTAATGCTTTGAAAAGGCTTCTTATTTCAAACCAGAAAATTGAAAGTGGAAAGAGACTTCATATGAATAGAGAAAGGAGGAAATGCATAGAAATGCTTTATTGGATATCTATAAATTGACTTTGAATTACTGCTGCGTTTCCTTATGTTCTCAATCTGTGAAAACCTTTCTCAAACAATGCAAGAACTCTGGCTAAAAGAACGTGCATTTTTTTATGCAGGTTTCAAAAATCAAATAGTTACTTAATATTTTTTTTTCACTCCTGGAAAATATTTAAAAAATAAACATCTTTTTTTAAATACAATGTAACCCGGATATAAGAGACTTCTTATCATTCCACAAATCTCTTATATCGGGATTCTTATATCCGGGTTACACTGTACAGTAACACAGGTTCTAAGTTGAGATCAAAGAAAATCTCCCTTATATCCACTTTTTCTTATATTCGGGTTTCTGAATTTGAAATTGTATTTGAAAGCTCTATTAGAGGCTTGTTTCATCAGTCTATTATACTAAAGTTTGAAACAGCTTTTTCTTGAGTGGGGGAGGGGGGATCTGTTAAGCTTAAGTTTGGAATATAATTTTTTCGTCTATTACACTACAAGTCTGTAAAATGATACCCAAGTTTACATGGTTCTTATTACCTATACTGAAGTTTATCACCGATAACTAAGCACTTCGTTGCACCATGGGTTCATGTGGACAGTATAATAAAATTTACTCAAAACTTCTACTTGGTTATGGCCAAGAGAACGAGAATCTATATGGATTAAACAAAGGGTTCAGTTGAAAATCACGACAGATTTCCAAGTCCAAAAAGGCTCACCTGAAGAAGATTCGAGCCAAATTGAGAAAAATGGTCTGAATAATCTAAATTATCAATCCTCATCTCAAAAAATCCAAAACAAAGGTAAATTGTGGTGATCGGAAATATTTTCATTTACCCAAATCTCTGTTGATCTTCATTTCTTTCCTTTATTTCAATTGTCCTTAATCTTCTTGGAACATGGATTGGGTATTTATTTCTCTCCCACCGCAAGAACTCTGACACAAGGATTGGAAAGCAGGGTTGAAAAAAAAAAAAAAAAAAAAAAAAAGAGGGCTCCAGATTCTGCAAAAGATGCCTGCATTCCCGGCAGGATGCCTCAGATGATTAACAATAAACCAATCCCTTCTCAAAGAGAGAAGGCAAAGCCTGGGAGGGTGGACCTCCTAGAACTGCACATAACTAGCATTACACCACAATCAACAGGGACCAGATCATTACAAGAATGGTCTAATCTTTATTTTGGAGGTCGCAGATAAAAATCTTTGTTCGCTAAAATCAAATGTTTTTTTTTTTTAAATTCCTTTTTTGGATTTTATATCCTCTTCCCTACTTAGCATAATTCCTTCTGTCCGAAATCTACTTTTCCCTATGTCTCCATAGAAAATATCTGCTGTCGCTTTGTATTCTTCATTATTTTAAATCACAATTATTAAAATTGTGTACACTAGTGCTATGTTCACTTAAGTAAATCGGTTTAAAAAAATACTTTAGTTTATTAGAGCATGTGTACGTAGCGTGATGACGTATGAAAATGAAACGTGGCCAGTTAGAATAGAGACCTTGTGTTGCATGGAGAGAAACGATATGAAAATTATACAATTGATATGTTATGAGTGCAGAACAGGAGACTTAGATGATATGGCCACATTGTAAAACTAGAGAGTTATTGAGTCAGTAGATGTAGAATAGTTGATGTAGCAGGTTCGGTTCACAGAAGGCCATGGAAAACATGAGGGTGAAGTGATAAGAATGAACTCGAGATAAAAAATATGAAGACCTGAACAAAGGCTAGTTTGGAAGCCAATTTCTAAAAGCTGTCCCATACATGCCTGCATGTAAAATGAGCGTTTTACAGAATATGAAGGAAAGGTTTATAGTGTGATAGATCGAGTTTTTGAAATCTTTGTGCAAATTAGTAAAACTACAAAAGTTTCTAAATTTCCGAGTAAAATTGGGAAAGTGAAAGAATGAAAAGTACTATTATCAAAAACTTGAAAAAATTTTTTTTCTTCTGTCAGAATTTCAAACACTCATCAATATCTCAAGTTATTGAAATTAATTAAATCAATTAACCAAACTTGCTTCTTAAATCAATATTTGCATCGAGAAATAGAAGACAATAAGAAAAACTTCATTTTGACAATAAGAATGCAATCAAGAAATTAGCTATAAAAAAAAAAAAAGCACTTAACTATGAAAATTATGAATGTATTTTTTTTTTTAAATGTGTCCTATCATTCACATCAAACGATTTTGCCCGTCAGTCATGCATCATCAGTTTGAAATAGCATTTTCTTGTGCAGGTTGAATGGACATTTTATTTTAGACTAGCCTGTGCCCGGTGTTGCCTGGGTGTTTGTAAGTGTGTGCTGAGCAAAAAAAAAAAGTTGTAGTAGGCAGACAGGCTCAAACCCGTACTGCAAAGGAGAAAAAGTGATAAAAAAAAAAAAAAAAAAAAAAAAAAAATGTGATGCGTTAGCTGTTGCGCCCATCGCCAAACCGGAAGTGACGTGGGTTTAAATTAAGGTAAGAGAATCAAAAAGAAGCGATAGCCTTTTGAAAATATCGGCGAAAAAAGCGACATCCCCCTGTAGAAAAATGCCCAGTCGAGGATAAAGGAATTAATTTTTGGGGCCAATTTTTCGATATTTGTCGTCCAAAGGGTTGAACTTTAAAATGATACTGATCTCGTGAAAATCCGTTGCCTCTGTTGAAAGTTTCAGGCAGACATACAAACATACATACATTTAAACAGACAGGCGAGTTTTATAATATAGATGGATTTAAAAACCTAAGAAAAGCTCTGTCAATTGTTTGGTCTATCAGCCCTCAGTTTGACAGTATTTTCATCAGTTTTCTGGTGAAGCATTCGCTGAGTGGGTTGAGTCGGCTTCCTTCGAAATAGGAAGTTTCTAGGGGATATTAAATTCACACATGATTCCCGGTTTGTCAGTGGAGATGCCTTTTTTTTTTTTTTGACGCAGTTAGATTTTGCTCTTTATTTAATGTCCTCCCACATATATAGCGCCAGATATTCCCATCTTGTATTGACCGAGCTCAACTTTGGTCCGTCAAGCTTCAGTTCTATTCAAAATATCTTCATTGCTAAACTTGCATATTTAATAAGAATCTTTCTTCTTAAATTTTGAGATGAGGATTGATTATTCATAATTTAGATTCTTCAGACTACTGTTCTCATCTTGAATGTTATTTTCACAACATTACAATTAATGTAACCTTTAACCTTCCTCGGGTGTATTTTGAACTCAGGAATCTTTGTCAAGCTTGGAAATCTGCATGGAATTTCAAATGGAACTCTTTATTTAATGCACGAGGGTAGTATACTCTTTGTTCCGGCAGCCATGAGTGGATAGATGTTCGCAATTATATTTCGAGTGTTGCATGCACTGTAGATCTTCAACCTCCAGAAGTGTGTAACTAACAGAATTTTACCAAATAATGTATCCACTACGCCATGGGTCTGTTTGAAATTCTGTGCAGAATCCAAAGCTTGACAGAAAGATTCCAGAATTCGGCAAGATACACCTGGAGAAGATCGAAAGTTACATCAACCGAAACATTGTGAAAATAACACCCAAGATGAGGACAGTGGTTGAAGAATCCAAATAATATTAATATTTATTTTTTAATATAAAAGTATGCCATTCTTTTATTCTTCAGAACAATTCTGTGAAAGGAATATTAGAAAGCCAGAAATAAAGAAATAATACTAATAGCTGAACTCTACAAAGAGTCTATTCATTCATTTTGATAACAGGCATCAAATATAGCAGGAAAAAAAAAGTCCAACTTCACAGCTTCTTTCTTAAAGTTGACAAGTGGGTGTATATAGTCTATCTATAAATATAAAAGCAAGAATGTGTGTATGTATGTATGTATGTTCGCTTTTTTGTGTATGTCTGTAAAAGCCCCCCCCCCCCCCTGAGAAGCGGTTGGTCGGTTCACAACTTCTTAAAACTTTTTATATCACATATAAATCATAATTAATTTGCTAGACTTTGAAAAGATAAATATTCAGCATTTTTCACTCACCGCATATGGATTAGGCTTTTTTGTATAAGAAAAGCGACACTAATTCTGGCGGTATTTTTCTGGTCGCGATCGCCGGAAATGTCCAAAAGCAATCAGATTTGATCAATGTGGAAATTTTCCTTATATCAGAGAATTGATATTTAATTTGGACAATCCCCTTGTTATGTGGAGCTGCCCCCCCCCCAATATCTTGGAAAATAAAAAATATAAAAAGTGTTCCCACAGTAAATAAAATACTATCCCGCAGTCAAAGTTGACCTCATTAAGTCATTAAAACGGACACCTGCCAATTCTAAATAGTTAAATAAATTCAAACGTGTTTCCGTTAGTATTTTGCGGTGGCCCAATGGTTAATGTCGCACTTTTATTTTTTTTCACACTTTAATTTCCAACTTTGCGGGTTCGATCCTCATACTTACCTACCAAAACTTTTTTTATTTAACCCCCGCCCCCCCGACACAAACACACGGGTGTTTTGATTTACCCAAAACCACACACACCTCCAAATACCCGGGCAACACCAGATACCCCCTGCTAGTTATATATAAAGCAAATTCTAATTTCAACACTTTATTAAGAGTTGACTAATTCTCTTCTTGAGGTGCTTAAACAAATTTACATTATGAAAAACTCAGTTTTGTGTAAAACTAGCTGCAGTTACCCGCTGTTGCTCAGAAGTCTTTACTTTCATTTGGTTGCTTTGTTTTTACTAAGGCATTTTTTTAGAGCAACTGATCTTGCACACACAAAGGACTAAACATCCTTTCATATTGTGATTTACAAAAATAATAAATAGCTTATTTCAATACTTAGAAAGGTAAACCCCTTTTAATTGTTTATATATATATATATATATATATATATATATAGATATATTATATATATATATTTAATTATTTTCTACTATAATAATTAAATACCTACAGACACTAGTGTTTCATCCTTTCGAGAATATTCAGTGCAGGGTGTCACGATTAATACCAGTCGAACGATTCGAACCCCGTATCACGAGACATCTCTAGCTCAATTAGCGGAGACCTAATCCATTCGGTTACCATTAACCGCTTGAAATATCGTTGAATTTTAAACATCTTAATTTTAAATGTCCATTTACGTCAGTCAGACAGTGATCTAATCGTTATACGATGATCTACGCATAAGAGCTAAATTGACCGACTTTTAATTCAACTGAAAGTGCTCAACGATTGTTTGTTTTTAGAGGTTGCAAACTTTAAATCGACAACTATCTTCTTTAACTGCAGATTTGACAACTATCAGGTATTTGAGTTTAGCTTGGTTTGGCAATACATCATAAAGAGACTGACATGAGAGCAGCGTTTGCAAATGGCAAATGATACCAATTTACTGAGAAACATTTGATGAACGAATAATTTCATGAAATGACCCTGTCAACTGGGCACCTTGTTTGTGCGATTTAATCCCATTTTTTTTATTTATTTATTTTTATTTTTTTTTTTTTTTACACACAGAAATCATTTATCAAGGCTCGGGGGCCATTCAAGGATAAAGGTTAATGGGCATACATTAGTCAATGCGATTATAGCATAGTAAACATAAATAGTGAGAATTTTGTAAATTGGATTACTTAAGGAGACGGTTCATCAAGAACTTGTTTATGTTGGACTTGAAGACAATTAGACTGTAGTCAGCTGGAAAGCAAGCAATCGGAAGAGAGTTCCACAGGCGTGCAGTTCTAAGAAAGAAGCTTTGTTCATGGAATCTACATTTAGTTTTAGGCACAGATAAAGAGTTTGGGAAATTATTGATAGTGGTTTTGGCTAGACGAGTGTTTTTCATGAAAGTTTGGAAAGCGGGGGGGTTGGGGGCGCAGAGATTGAAGCTCAGCTTTGAGGATATGTAAAATCTGATTTCTATGCTGATCAAGCAGATGCAAAACACTCTTGGAAGACAACATTCGACGCACTATTGCCAAAATGCAACCTAATTTAATGTGTAGAGTTTGTGAAAATTAAACCTCTAGATTATGTCATGTAGGTGCTAATCGCAGAGGCCATATGCCCGAATTATATTTAAATTATAAATGCCAAAATTTAATCTTTGAAATAAACCACATATTTAATGATATTTTTCTGTTATTTATTTTAAAGTTTGCCATATATATATATATATATATATATATATATATATAAATAAATAATGGTTGTATAGTTTGATTTCGTAGATGTAGATACACTAGAAACCCATGTTTATTAAAGTGCTCAGTGGAGGACAGAGCAGGTATATAGAATGTTTAACTGAGGTTCCACTGAAACATGTATGCACATATGTAACCATAATGTTTGTATAAAAAAACAGACCATAGATGGGCAAAAATTATAGCCCGTTGACATAATGCCAAACTTACGGCGTAAATGGGGTATTAATCTCTAATAATCTATCCATGCATTGAATGGATACTCTAATACTTGGTTCGCTTCACCTTATAAAAAAGTCTATATAAAATTTCAGCCAAATTAGGCCAGAAGTTTCTGAGAAAATGAACGGACAAAGAGAAATTTATAAATATATATATATATATATATATATATATATACTCGGGTTTTTTTTATATTCAAAAGTAATGGACTAATGAATTCAACGAGGTTGTTAGATAGTGCTCAATAAAAAGAGCTGATAATACTTGTTTATTGTTATATAAACATGCTCACATCCCGCTGCTACAAATAGCCACTTGTTTCAATCAAACAACAGATATCATCAGGCAGCGACTTGACTATTCAAAAGTTCAATGAATAACCTAGCTTATTCATTGAACTTTTGAATAGTCAAGTCGCTGCCTGATGATATCTGTTGTTTGATTGAAACAAGTGGCTATTTGTAGCAGCGGGATGTGAGCATGTTTATATAACAATAAACAAGTATATATATATATATATATATATATATATATATATATATATATACACACACACACTTGTGAGTAAAAAAAAAAAAAAAAATGGGCCAAACAAATTTTATTGCATTAAAAGCTATATTGAACAAAGAACAATTGAACAAGGAAACTTAAACGAGACTAATAACACAGAACAAGACATTTACTTTAATAAATGCTTAGGATGGATTTGCATTCCTTTTGACTTCTTTAAAAGATCAATCCTTTTAGCATACTCTCAAACAAAGTAGAACAATGTGAAGAGGAGATGCTATTCCATTTGCTTTGCACAGCTTCCCACTGTTTGTCATTGTTTGAAAAAGTTCTTCCATCCCATGCACGAGATATTATGGACAAAATATTCTCGATTGGGTTTAAATCGGGGCTTTGACCTGGCCAAAATATCACATTAATTGAATTATCAGAAAAACATTTTTTGTGACTTTAGCAGTGTGTGCAGGGGCATTATCATGTTGAAAAATAATGTTCTAAGATATTCCCAGCTTCTGGATACTTCGTAACAGTCCTGTTTCTAATATTCGAATGTATTCCTTTGCATTGATTGACTTCTCACATCTAATAAGTTCCCCAACTCCTGCTGCAGTAAAAATTCCCCATACCATTATCTCTCCATTCCTGGATTTAACTGTTGTTTTTATGCAACTTGGTGAAAATCTTTCTCCAGTTCTTCGATCGCACCATTCGGGAGCATCAATAACAAGACAAAAACTTGATTCATCTAACCAGAAAACATTCCTGAACCAGTCTGTATCTTTCTTGTCATAATACGAGAAAAATCTCTATCTTTTTTGATGTTCTTCTTAGATAAAAATGGCTTCTTTGCACACCTTTTAGAAGAAAATCCCATTTCTTTCATTCGTCTAGATATTGTATATCTAGAAAGAGAATTTCCAGCCCCCTGTTTTGAATTCTTTGCTATGATCAACATAAGTTTTCTTTCGATCCTTCAAAACAGTTAATTTAAGCCTGTGATCGTCCTTCAAAGTGAATGCACTAGGGCGACCAGATACAGATTTCCCTTTTACCAAGCGTTCGACTTCGAACCTTTGACCAATTCGCTTCACTACAGAAAGAGATGTTTTCACTTTTTCTTTTCTTAAAATATTAAAAAAAAAATCTGCTTGTAAATCATTTTGGACTGTCTTAATCCTGCAATTCGGTTTTTTATATCCTCGTCAAGATGCGGTCTTTCCATATTTAGGATTAATTTTTCCACTTATTATATGCTATAAAAATAATGATCTGCAAAATAGAAATTTTCAGTTAAAATTAACAAAAATACATGGAAAAATATTGAAAAATCAATTTCTTCCTTCTTTCACTCTTGGCCCATTTTTTTTTTTTTTTTTTGCTCATAAGTGTATATTATACTTAACTTTTAGATGTCTAAATGACTCTAAGAATGGATGATCCATGATCATTCAGGTTACAGTTCATCAAGATAATACATTATAAAGGATTTGGATGTAAAAAAAATTTAATCTTTCCATTTTATAAACACGCAATTCTTTCCCTTGGGTCATTCAGAGTTTTGTTTTGTTTTTTTCTTCAGGCTACTTTAAGTTAGGTGACTATTTTCAGTGGTGAGCGATATATTCGTTTTAATGTTGATCTTTTTTAACTTAATGTGCACGATATTGTCCGTTTCTATGCATATAAAAACAGTCTAATCTCAACGAAAAAGAGCCACCTATATCAATATGGTGGGCATAATGTTGGGTTTTAAGCTGTCCGTTACAAAAAAAAAATAAATAAAAATTCAATGAGAAAATTTTAATAACATTTTTGCCCTATTATTAAATTACGTTTCTGTATGTTTTCACATGGTGCAAAGTTTTTTGTTTTTTTTATATAGATTAAAAAAAAATCTAGCTTGGATTCTACTTTTATAAATCATTATGAAGATTCAATGTAATAGCTGTTGAAGTAAATCTTATATAAATAGTCAAATTCGCATTTTTATATAGTTTTCAAGAGCTTCCCTTCCTCACCCCCAATTTTTAGGAAAAAATAAATAAATAAATGAAATAAAGAGAAAAAGAAATGAAAAAAGAACAGAGGAAATAGAACACCAGAACAGAAAAGAAAGCTGGGGTGGTATCGTTGGTCAAGGTGTGGTAGTTATTAAAATGATAGGGTGTGGTAGTTATTAAAATAACAATAGAGCGCCTAGATGAGGTTCTAATTATCGTGGGACAGATAATAAAAGGACCAGAGATATTAAGGATTGGCAAAGTGTTTTAGGAGTTCATTTGACTACAGTCTGGTGGACAACAGTTGTGACTGACACAGAAAAAGGCAGATTGTGGCTTGAGACCAGGTCAGAAGAGCTTTGGGAAATGAATCGATCAATGGATGACTATTAAGAGGTGGAGGGTAGCTTCCCACTATGGTGTCATATACACAATCAGAGTCTGTCCCCTTTTTTTTTTTTGTTTCTTGTTGGATTTTATTTTTATACTTGTGAACTCGTGTGCACCTCAAAGACAGTTGCCAATGCACAAAAGACGACACTGTCAGAACTAGAATGAAAGAAGAATCCATGATACAACATTGGGACTTGTGAATGATGTAGTCAAGCAGAGGACATGTGGTGTCACAATGAGATTTTTATACTGACTTGATTTAATAATTATTGCTTCCATTATGATTTTCATTTAACATAAGATGCCATTAAATTTGCAACGATTTTTCACATGTTCAAAGCCTGAATTTTAAACTATACACTTCGCTATTAGTTCAGAAAACAAATTTCAGACAAAACAGCAAATTTTTTTCTACTTTTCAAAGAACTTTGAACAATTATATCTGGTGGTTTAATTAGCCACCAAAATGAATTTGTCAGCATTGTTTATACTTTGCAAAGATGTATGTACCCATATTGTAAGCATTTTAGATATAAACTAGCCTGGGTGTCCGGCATTGCCCGGGTGTTTGGAGATGCGTGTTAAGCAAAAAAAAAAAAAAAAAAACGTGGTAGTAGGCAGGCAGACTCGAACCCGTACCACGAAGGGGGAAAAGAATGTAAAAAAAAATTTTTTTTAAAAATGATGTCTACTGTTGTGTCCATCGCCAAACTGGAAGCGACGTAGGTTTAAATTAAGGCTAGTCAATCAAAAAGAGGGGGTGACTTTCGAAAATATCGACGAATAATGTTTTTAGCCAATTTTTCGATATTTGTCGTCTGAAGGATCGAGCTTCAAAACGATACTGATCTTATGAAAATCAGTCATCTCTAACGAAAGTTTTAGGTAGACATACATACATTTAAACAGACAGGTGAGATTTGTATAATACTTATGAGAAGAACTGAAAATGTCTTCCAAATATCTCAAAGCTCATTAGTTTGTGATCAACTGTCATGTTCATTTATCCAAGTAGTAATTATTCAAGTAGGGTGGGGGATATACATGTTTTGCTGCTTTTATTAGGTTTAAAAAGGTTCAACTGCTAGATGTGTTTGCACAAAATAAAATTAGATAGGTATCAATATGCTTATTGATGTTTGTTAGAGACAACCACTGATCTACATGATACATAACAAACATCAGAATTGTTTATGTATGCATATATATGAATAATGTGTCTTGTTTGCATTGCTTCCTTAGGAATCTTGCTTCTATCCTAGCTATTCATGATATTTTCTCCAGAATGAGAAGATAAGACAAGTGGTGTAGTTTCTTCATCTTTTATTTATCATCTTAAAGATGATAGAAGTAAGCTTCCTAAGGAAACACTACAAATAGGGCACAAATTACTCATTCAAACACATACATGGAGATATTACAACAGATTAAAGTGGTTGCCCCTAACATACACCAATGGACATCCATCTAATAATCATAATACTTGAGATTGAAAATCAATATAAGTTCCAATACAAACTATCCTAAAGAAGGTCCAAGAGGTAAAACAGAACATGGTGATCGTAGCAATTAGAACTTTCAAGGAGGAGAAGCGAACGGTCACTACTCAAAGCAGTATACGCAAACATGAAATTCAATCTGACCATTCTGAATTAAATGTGTATCGAGTCTCTAGCTATCATTTTTTTTTTTTTGCAACCTACTTAAGATCGCCTACCAAATTGTGAGGATGCAACAATTCTGATGTTTGTCATGTATTATTGAAAAGCTCACCATAAAATATTTGTACAAATAAAGCATTATTGATGGAGAACAAAAAAAAAAAAAAAGATGAAGCAATTGGAAACAAAATAAGCTGGCAGTGGCACCAAGAGTGGAAGTACCACCATAGCTACTGAAACTATTAGTACTTCTTGGTTCAGCAGCTGATGAAGACAGAATATGGCAAGGAAAATCACATGTTATATGAAGAATGTATATGTTCAACTGAAAATAATTTGACGAAGAATCCAAAGTTCTAATGATACTTATGGACTATTCATTTTTTTTTTTTATTATTTAAAAAAAAATAAAATTAAAAAAAAATAAAAAAATTGAGGAAAATTTTTATAACAAAATGTATACTGAAGAAGTATTCATACTTTCAACAATGTTTGCTTAAATGAAAGAACGTTACCTAAATATGCACAATATACATATACAGACATGAACACATACACCTGTGTGTGTGTATATATATATATATATATATATATATATATATATATATATATAGAGAGAGAGAGAGAGAGAGAGAGAGAGACATGAACACACATGTACATATAGACATGTATATGTAGACATGAACATACGTCTATATACATATGTCTATACATACAAGCGTACGTTGTTTCAATCCTTTTAATTTAAATGTAAATGAAAATAGAATTCTATATATTTGACCTTAATCTCTATAAGTTATATGTACAAACAAGTCTTCAAAATTAAAAGCACATTATCTTCGACATCCCAAAAGACTTACAATCAAAACAGGATTAATGACCTCCCAAATGAAAAATAAATACATGGGCCGTCTTAGGAATGTAAATAAATTTTGAAAATCTGGAATTCCAGAAATTTAGATAGGAATAATTGATGCCTATCAATACAATCTCATGTTGAAGAGGAAATAAATACAATGCATTACTCTGAAACGAGTGCACACCTTCCGGTAGATAAAAGATTCCTCTCCAAGTATCAAAATCATTTAGTGAGAATTTTTACAGAAAGGTCAAAAATGCTGAATTCAATTTATTTGGCAAAAAAAAATAAAACATTCAGGCTTCAATTGGCATATAGGGAAACAGTGGTAGAAATTTGCACAGAAGAGGATACAGTAGACGAACACCTGAATTGCTGTGTTGTTGGCACATTTATTAACTCACTTGGAAGTCTATTCCAAGATTCAGGAATCCCAATTGAGAAAGCATCCCTTCTTTAGTTCAATTGAAATTGGCAGTGAAATGGTTTCTTGTACTGTCTACGTAGATTTCTTTCTGGTGCAGGAATGAATAAGTCCTGAGAAATATCATAGTAACCATTGATGAGATTGTAAGCCAAAATGAGATCACCATGTGATCATCTGCACCTAATGTATGCTCTTTCACAATAACGAATGAATTAAATGCAATCCGGGGTGTGGATGACATGTTTACTTTTATAATATAAAGTGTAATCTGTACAAAATGCTAATTGTTTTTTTAACCTTTTTCATCATTGCTTTATTATTATTATTATTATTATTATTATCATCATTAACAACATGCAAGTTGAGAAGCATTATCCACACTGATTGACCCCCCCCATCCAGTTAGCTAGCTGAACACATGGAAATATCCATGGATGTTTATTTGAAGCAAAATTTTTACAAAAGATGTCTTTTCTTATCTTAACATTTTCTCATATTCGACAATATGTACATCACCAACCATGATAAACAGCCTGCATTTAGTCAGCTGTAATTTTATTGTGCCCAACCTTTCTTCTCTACAACCTCTCTCTTTCACACAGACGTGATGTTGCTAGTCTCAATCTTTTTTTTTTTTTATGAATAATATTATGAATTGTTTGACCTATTTCTTGCTTGCTTTGTTCCAGCTCACAAGTCTGGTGGTTCCCAACGATTCTTATTCCTAATACATCATTGCAATACAGCTTTTTATTCCAACAGCTTCTTTCCAAGAATTGCAACGTTGTGAAATTTTTTTCTTCCTGATTATTTTCCTCCTAGTTACAGCCTTAGTCTTTTTAAGACAAAGGTCAATAGGCATCTCCTGTCTTTGCAATAATTATCTTTCATTCCTGTTAGCTCCTTACAACAAGTGGCTACACACATTGTCTGGGTCGATTTCCATTTAAAATATATAAACTTTACATGGGTATCTGCATGCATTTCAAGGAGATATACCTGAATAGAGCACATCTCACATGCACCTTCCGAATAAATTAAACTAGGATTAGTTAAAGTTTCCTTCAACAATCCTCTTCTAAGTTGGTCATGATAACAGGGGTACAGGACCGAGGGGGCTCCATACAGCATCATTATTTGAGACCAACAACTATTTAAAACAAGACCCGTTTCCTAAAACGTTCCATAGCTCAACTGTAACTTAACAGAAAACATGTGGTATACTGTCGATATCTTCATGAATGTCAAGCTAAACTCCATGGTGCCAATGTCAACTTTACTTTGCTGAGAAATTACTTTTTTCTACTATGAGAAGCGTGCAATAAGTAATGCCCCTGACCCACTTCCAGTTGTCTGATCTAGCTGAAATTTTGTATGTGCAATGATTTATATCTCTACGGGTTATGTGACAAATTACAGCTCTGAACTAATTGTGGTTTCTGTTTTACAGGTGTTTGAACTGAGTCAGGTGTGAAATGGAGCCTGTTGAATGTCGAGCAGTGATCTGGTTTTTGTATTTGAAAGGACACACACCACAGGAGACTTGATAAAATGAAAGGAACTTATGGTGATAATGCCCCATCATATAACCTTGTAAAACGCTAGCATTGTGAATTCAAACATGGCTGGAAGTCTGTAGAAACAGCTGCCAGACCTGGTCTCCCCCCCCCCTCTTCTGCCATTGATGAGGCATCTGTCCGTCAAGTTGAGGCTGCCATTTTGGAAGATCGGCGCATTACTATTCGCCAAATAGCTCAAGATATCAAGATTAGTACAGGCTCTGTGGAAACTATTATTCATGACCATTTGCATATGCATAAGGTGTCTGCCAGATGGATTCCCAGGTTGCTCACCATTCCAGAAGCGAGAACGCGTCAAGTGCTCGAGGATGAATTTGGAGATGTGGCAAGAAGAGTCAAAGTTTTTCAAAAGACTGATTACACAGGATGAAACCTGGGTCCATCACTATGATCCAGAGACCAAAGCCCAGTCAATACAGTGGAAGCATTTGGACTCACCACCTACAAAGAAGGCAAGGGTGCAGCCCTCCGCTGGCAAGGTCATGCTCAGTCTTCTGGGACCAGGACGGAGTAGTGATGACAGATTTCCTGGCAAAGGGTACCACACTTTTGACAAATTAAGGAAAGCTATCAAAATCAAGAGGTGGGGGCAAGATCAGCAAAGGTACCCTCCTCCTGCAGGACAACGCTCCGGTCCACAACTCGCATGTCACCAGATCAGAAGCACAGGCATGTATTGTTATGAAATCCTTCCCCATCCTCCCTACTCTCCTAACCTTGCACCCTCTTTCACCTCTTCGTAGCCATGAAGTTGTTTTTGAAAGGAAAGCGTTTCCCAGATGATGCAGCCTTGATTTCTGAAGTCACATAGTGGTTGGAGGATCAACCTGGGGTGTTCTACAAAAACGGTCTCCAGAGTTGCATCAAACGACAGGAGAAATGCATAACTCTGGGTGGTTCCTATGTAGAGAAAGACTAATAACTGTGCCAGGTTTCATTGCTCTACTGATATGGAAAGTGGGTCAGGGGCATTACTTATTGCACGCCCCTCGTATATCAGCAATAAAAACATTAATTCTTTTCTCCACAATTTGGTCAACCTTGAACCTCGTGTCAAACACTCCACCTAACCCTTAACCTATAAGCAAGAGGAATTGGTATTACCCGGTGAATGCAACATTACATTGATAATTGGTGACACCCTCGTAAAAAAAAAAAAGTATTGATCAAATGCAGAGGTGCACTGAACGGTGTTATACACTGAGGACTAAAACTTGGAGGACAAGTCAAACAGACTCAAGGCTCTACAGACAAATTTATCTTTAGTTGACCGTTGACAACTAAATATTTTCGCTTACTAGCCCCCCCCCCCCGTGATTTTTGGAATATGGCATCTTTGTTCCGTGACAAGTATGTGCATCATAAAGGTTTTTTTGTATTTTTTTTTAAATAATTCTAAATATGCACCTAATTTAATGTTGAGACTTGAAGGTATAAACGTTCCAAATTCTCCAGATATTTTTTAAACAGCTTTCGTTAAATAAATAAATAAATAAATAAATAAAATAAGTAAAGAGTATATTGTTTTGTTAAACCTTTTATTGTTTAAATAATTTGACTTTACTGGTTTTATTAAAAAATAAAATAAAAATAAAAGGTTAAAAAGACTTTGGAAGATTATCGGTAAAAAAAATAAACGCAATCGACAAAAGATAAGCGTTTTATTATTTCTAGTCTCCACTTAAAGAAAATCACTCGGAAATGTGACGGTTTCACTCGCAACGTAATGCCCAGAAACTGAAATTTATTTCTACCAAATATTGTTGGATTGCAGAAAGGATTATGAAGATTTTCTTAATAAGTCTATGGGTGGCATTGAGAGGCGGGGGGGGGGTCATTAATTGGAGATTACATTTAGAATTTTTTTTTTTTTTCATCTTTATCAAATGACAAAAAATATACTATTATGAGATGCAAAAATAAAATACTTTTGTGTTTTAATTATGGCTGCCGGGAGCAAATGCATTAAGTCAAGACAAAATTATGAAGATATTTAAAATTCAATTACTCAACACGCTTTGATGGTTTGTATGAAAATTAAGATGACAAATTATCCTTAATAGTATTCACATATTTAAATCATTTGCAACACTTGCGCGCTGTAAATACGCAATTACCAGTGACTTTATGTCCATTTAGATATTTAATGGATGACAAATAATTAAGGACAATGGGTTTAACAGATCATCAAACACAAGCCCATGATGATATCGGATTAGAGAAAGACGTTCTTTGGCAATAAACTTATTTGTACAATACTCAAATTGGAAGTCATCAAGTCTACTGTAGCCATATATGAAAGACAATGAACTCCACTTAAAATCGCAGACAAGAAAAAAAAAATGATTATAGATGCTAAAACAATAAATAGAAACTCGTGCATTATGCTAATAAGAGCACTTGGAGAGTAAGTGCCTCCTCCATCACATCATACCTTGCAGATAATACTAAAGAAAAATTTTTTTAAAATGATCATATCGTCGATAATCGATTAAAGCATCTGGAACAGAATCAAATTGGATAATATGCAGGCAGTCTTCTACCTTGGTTCCACCAACGTACCATCTGGCGATCATTGTGGTTTTGATGAGAGATTTCAAACGACTACCCAAAGGCGTGTCTATCAGACTATGATGCAGATACTTTTTATGATTATAGAACGTAATCAATAAGAGTGGTTGGTCTGTATAGGCTCAAAGTTTCTGACTGCCTTTGCTGCATTCTAAGCTGCCACTGTGTGGATAGAGTACCAACTCAACTGTCCATTGACAACTGAGTAGCCAAACTTTGCTGCCCATCCATCTCCAATGCTGTCCGAGATGGTTTGAGGATGTAACTCATCGTCTGGAGGTAAAACTCATCCACAAAGTCCTTACACTTTTCTTCCACATGACTGATGCAAAGGTACTACTAGTAAGCAGCTGAAAACTTGGGCGGCGACAATCAAAGGCGACCTAGCAGTAATATCAGACCCAACCAAGTAGTTGGTCTTAGACTATGGAATCAGAATTGGCTAATCACATTATGTGACCTAGCTCACAAAAGTCAGAGGCGAGTACATATCTGACCTTTGCAGCTCCTGAAGAAGAAAGCCAGCTCAACCTGACTAGAGTGATAGCTGTTACAAGGAAATTTCAATCCACCCCTGATCGAAATATAAAAAAAAAAAAACTATATTTAATGAACAGCTAGGAGTGGATGAAGTAAATACAGGGAACTTCTGCTATTACTAAAACCAGCAGAGCGTTATTACTGTCGACCAAGAAAAAGAGTCCATCAAACATGTGTTCACAGTCTGATGATGTATGGAAGTGAAACCAAACCAGTGAGGGTTGAATACATGTTGCATGGAGAGAAATGATACAAGAATGATAGGAGATGGATGTGTAATGCTTAATTCCAATGACCTCAGAGAAAGACTGAATGTAGAGATTACAGAGAGATGTGTACAGAACAATAGACTTCAAGTGTATGATCATGTTGAAAGAATGGGTGAAAGTCCTTGGGTTAGTAAATGCAGAACAGTTGAGGTAACAGGTTCAGCTCTCAGACAAAGGTTAAGGATAAAAATTGTCCCATCGTCACATGTTTATATAAACAGTTCTGTTTAATGGATGTCTAACATTGTGACGTATATATATATATATATATATATATATATATATATATATATGTGTGTGTGTGTGTGTTTTAACATTTTACAATTGTCTAGTTCCTTGAATGTGCATATAACGTCAATCGATCATCTCTAGTGTTCATATATGTGGATATTTTATAACAGTGTGTATATCTACTACGGACAATGACAACTTACAGCCTTTACTAAAGGGACAGATAACATTGTTGGTGGAGACACCAGCAAAAGACACATACCTTTGCAAAGTTTCTTTTGTGCTTCCTGCAATTAAAGATGCTTTGCTTTCAAAAAAGAGAAATGCCAAGATTTGAATCATGTTTGGATATAATCATTTATTTCCATGCTGGGTCTCTCCAGCAGAGTTGCGAACAGTTCAGACAGGTCTACATTTTGCTATTTTGCTCCTTTGACTTCCATGGGCGTCTAATCCAAACCCTGGAGAACACAAACCCTGTTTATTCGCTAATGCATTGAATACCGAACTAAACTATGTGTATTTTTAAGCCATCTTTTCTTCTCTCTGACCACGTGACGAATAATCACTCCACATAGCACAAAAATAATAATCACCCCATCTTTATCAAGTAATTTGTTTATGTTAGTTATGAAAACTAATATTTCTTTTTGACAAGTTAACGTTCCTGGGAACTATTTTAGCATAAATATTTTCTCTTTAAATACCTAAATTTTTTTTTTTTCTTTTTAAGTTATTGAAACATTTCTACTAAGCAAACACTGACAATTGCTCACGGTTGCTACCTGCCATTTTCTGATTATTTCCTTATTCAAAGTTACAAGGTGCCTTCAATAAATTTCCAGAATTTTTTGGACAAGCATTTAAAAGTGTCATACTCTTGAAAATTTAGGGTGTTATTGCTATACATCGTACGAGATGACGGACCAATTTTTATGATTCCAGGTTCAAATGAACAGCTACAGCAGGAATGGAAATACACCCTGCTAAAACCTGAATTTATAAATTTCAGTTTAAAAGTTAAGATCGAAGAGCTATAAGATAGAGAGGGAAAGGGGAGAGGTGAAAATGCATTTTTATTATCTGAATAATAAATAAACAGTGGAAATTTGCTTAGCAATTAAAAACTTATTTGATTTTATATAAGAAAATATTGCCCACACCTAAACCATCAGAAATTTTAAAATGCATCCTAACTGTTAGAGCTCTTGGCTTGGAATAGTGATGGTACTAATGTGAACACATTAATCATTTGCTTTTTAAAAATGGTTACTCATACCTCAGGTTTTCTTAATAACGAGAGATTGATTAGAGAGACTCAATGTCTGATAAAATCTCAAAGTACATAAATACACTGGAACTCCTCCTCCTCCTCTAGTTGCTGACCTAATTTCAGAAGCTGCTTCGAAACCGAAACAGCACACAAAGATGAAACCAAAATATAATACAAGATGGGCGAAAAAACAAATAACTAGGACAAACTGCGATGCATTCGATTCATTTTCCTTTTTTTTTTTTTCTGGGATTTCTTTTAATATCCAGTATCAGATACTGAGCAGAGGTTATCAGCTACAGTCGTTTCTACGAGTATATATTTTAGGCTAAGCAATATTAACGACTCAATCATGACTCATCCGCTTTTAGAGTTCTTTCTTTTTGACATTTGCATGCGCGTTCTGATTTTTTTACAAAGGCATCACCACATTATCAAGGCCCAGAGGCCACTCAAGGATAAGGGTTAAAGAGTGTACAGTAGAAGTTGGTCAATATAGTAATCATTAGTAATGAAAATTTGGTAAATTTAATAACTTATATGGAACGGCTCATCAAGAACTTATTTACCTTAGACTTGAACACAACCATATTGTAGTCAGCCGGAAAGCAGGAAAACGGAAGACAATTCCACAGGCGTGCAGTTCTAAGAAAGAAGCTTTGTTCATGGAATCTATGTTTAGGTTTAGGCACAGATAAAGAGTGGGGGAAATTATTGATAGTGTTTACAGCTAGACGAGTGTTTCTTGTGAAAGTTTGGCGAGGGGGGACCATAGATTGAAGCTCATTTGAACACTTTCCATGAAAATAACGATACATCAGAGACAAACTCGCAACATCTCTTCTGTGAGATAGAGGTTGTAAGGAGGAGAAAAGGACATCTCCTACGAGGCTATGAAGTCTATTTTGAACTCTATCAAGGCAGGACAAGTCCTTTCTAGCAGCTCCTGCCCAGATGTGGCAACAGTATTCCATCCTTGGACGTACCTGGCTCTTATATAGATAGAGAATAGCATCAGCAGTGAGATATCTACTGGATCGATAGAAAGATCCCACCATTTTTCCAGCGGCCTTGGCAACAGATTTGATATACGTGTTCCATTTAAGATCAGGAGTAATGGTCAAGCCCAGAAGCTTGTCAAAACTTGAGGCCTCCTGAAGACGAGAGCCATTCATTTCAATTGATGACAAATGTGGATTAAAATGTTGATGATGTAAAGAGAGAAGCTTGGTTTTAGATGCATTAAAAGTAACCAGCCACTCCTTTCCCCATTGTACTACATGCTCAAGATCAGAGGAGAGAGAATTGGAGAGTACTTGCTCGTTTACTGTCTTAGATGTGGTACCATAAATGGTAGTGTCGTCAGCATAAATGTCTACAAATGATGTAAGGATATGATTAGGAAGATCATTAATGTAGATCAGGAAAAGAGTTGGGCCCAGGATGGATCCCTGAGGGACACCGGCATTAATACTGTGAGCTTCTGATTTTTGCCCCTCAACTACTACTCTTATGAACCTATCAGAAAGAAATGATTTAATAATTGAGAAGACTTTTCCAGCTATACCATAGCTAGCGATCTTATGAAGTAAACCTTTATGCCATACCCTATCAAAGGCTTTAGATATGTCAAGAGCAATTGCCCTAGAAAGATTGCCACCGTCGAGAGATTTGCTAATCCTATGCGATATAACTGTAAGGACATCTGCTGTAGATCTAGCAGAACGGAAACCATATTGAGTGTCACTAAGAAGGTTATTTTTGTTGAGATGTTTGATTACTTCTGTATTTAACACAGATTCTAGCAACTTACTCATGACGCACAGGAGACTTATTGGCCTGTACTGAGAGGGGGATGAGCGATCACCTGAATTCTTAAATACAGGGCATACTGATGAGATTTTCCAGGGAGATGGGAAACTATTCTCCTTAAGACAACGTTTAAACAGTTTTGTAAGTATGGGCGCTAGTTCAGGTTGAAGTTTTTTGAGTACTATAATTGGAATACCATCAGGGCCAGTTGCTTTACTGGAATCAAGGTTTTTGATTAGCTTGGCAACATCACGTACAGATATACGTATATCACATAGCGTGTTTTCTGATACAGGAGGAAATATTGGGGGTTGGCGGTCTTGGTCGCAAAGGGTAGAATTAGCTGCAAAGTTCTTGACAAAGAGTTTGGCTTTGTCTGATGCTGACGAGATTACCTCAGGTCTATTGATAATAGTTGGGATGGAGCACACGCTTCTGTTCAGGATTCTGTTTGCTATTTGCCAAAACTGGTGGGAACCAAGCCGCTGCTCAGCTACTTTGGACTTAACAGATTGAGCATACAACTCTCTTGCGTTCCTTATTACTTTCTTACAATGGTTGCTGGCAGTCCTGAAAACGGCTTTAGTTTCCATACATCTATTACGTTTGAAGCAGTGGAAAAAGTGATTTCTGTGCGCAATGGCAGCAGCACATTCTGGAGAGAACCATGGCTGGCTGTTAGGTTTTTGCTGAAACTTTTTAGAGGGTATGAAATGGTCAATACCTACAATTAACCATTCAGTTAGGTCTAATACTATAGAGGACACATCCTTTTTAAACATGGAATGCAGAGGTAGATCAGATATAAATGTACGGAAGCTATCCCAGTCAGCCTTAGTGTATCGATATACTGTACGATGAAGTGGTACGTCTGGGGACTTATTACATTTCATTTTTATCTTAATTGATACAACAGAGTGGTCGGAAGATCCAAGAGGCGACAGAACAGAAACTGAACATAGTTCAAGGCAAGTTGTGAGAAAAAGGTCTAGTAGGCTCGCATACTGGCCGTCATTATCTGGCACACGGGTAGGTTCCTGAACAATCTGAGTGAGGTCATAGGCAATGGAGAAATCATGACAGAACCTCCCCTCATCATCAGTCTTGTTTGAGTGGGTCAACCATTCGACGTTGTGAACATTGAAGTCTCCACATACGTGGATGTTAGCTGAAGGATAAGTAGAAAGGACTTGGTCAATTTTCTCAGATATGCTTTGAAAGATAGTAACTCCGCTGTTGTGGGGGCGATAGAGAGTAAATATAAATGCAGTAGTGTGAGCTAAAGCAACCCGGAAGCACATATAGGGTAAGTTAGGATCTTCCCTGGAGATGTCCCTCCCACATGGAAAGCTATCTTTAATATAGGCACATATTCCATGCCCATGGCGATCTTGGGGGTCAGATTTAGAAGTTAAGTTAGAGTATCCTGTAATTGCAAACTCATCTAGGGAAATAGCCTGTCCAATGCCAGTTTCACTTAAAAATAAAAGGTCTGGTTTAGTCTCCTGTAATTGGGTTTCAACCTCTGGAAGGTTAGAACGTAGACCCCTGATGTTGGAGAAGGAGACATGGTAGTAGGGGTCTACGTTGGAAGTTGGAGAACCGGGTTTAATCGTGTATTTTTTCTTGAAACTTGTCATGATGAAATTTTGGAATTTGTGGACTAGGTCGACAGATTTACTTAGAGCAGGACAGAGAGGGGAAACTAAGAGAGAAAAAGAAACGAAGAATTTTTTTTTTTTTTTGTACCACATGATAAGGTAAAGCCGTAACAATTACCCACTAGTATGGCATCGAGAGGCCCCACCAGAAGCTACTGCATGGTCCAGATTCCATTCACCAAATGGCAATACAGCAGCCCCAGTACTTTGCACCTGCTGATAGGACAGCCTCCTTAGTGGTTAATCCAAGGTTCGGGTCCCTGACTATCAGGCGGATAACGTCAGCCCAGACAAAACGTTTACCTCCAGCACCCTTACTAGTGACATGGCTACAAGGATAGACATAGAAACAGAAAATTTCCACCAACTCTGCCAACTGTTCGCGCAAAAATACTGCCAACCTAGAAAACAGCTTTTTCTTCTCCCTTTGTCAGAAAAATCACTCATTTAAAAAATGAGGACTGAGGGACAAATAAGAAGAAGCGAGAGTAACAGGAGCTGCCGATAACGCATCCACAATGCGTTTTCTACTCTCCATAGTTTTTCAATCACAGACTCAAAACAGTTGAGTTTCAATCCTAACTTGAAGCATTTGCTTGTCTAGCCACACTGGAAAGCTGTGATACAGCGAAACTGTCTGTGAATGACACACACACACACACATACTAAGGTAACACTTATTTTCCCCTAAGCCTTTATATTTCTGTATTTTTGAGATGAGGATGGATAATTTTGTATTAGTTGCATTATTCGACCTACTGTTCTCATCTTGAGTGCCATTCTCACATTTCTGACAGTTACATCAGTCGAAACATTGAGCGAATGACACACAAGATGAAAACAATAGACTGAAAAACTAAGGATATTTTCGAATGCATTTTAATCACACAAAATACAGTGTTGGCAAAAAGAAAGTCCACACTTGTAATTTTTTCAAAAAACTGTTTAAACAACCTATACCTCATTTGATTCGCCTTTTATTCCTCTATAATTTTACCTGTTCATATTTGACTTTTAATTGAAATATTCTAGTGTTCACGTCAATTTAAGGGGGCAAAAATAAAGTAAGCAGCAAGAAATTCGCTTAAAACCAGCTTAAATTATACCCTAAATCAGTTTAAAATATCCACCAACAGGCAACAAAGCATCTCTAATCGTAATTGTTGTTGTTCCAGGTTATACAACGTAACATTTAGTCTATATGCCACGACTTTCTCTTAGTGATCGTCAGGAGCTCATCAATCTCCATCTTTCTGGTTTATCTAATTGAGAAATCGGCCGCAGATCGAAATGTGATGAGAAAACGGTACGAAAGACTGCAAAAAGTGATCTAACAAGAACCAATGTCTTGACTTGATTATATACAAAGAGGAGAGAAAGGATGAGTGAGGGAGAACAAGAGTAAGTGAGAGAGAGCTAGAGAGCAAGACAGAGTGAGGGAGCTTGAGAGTGAGAGAGGGAGGGAGGGAAATGTCTTTGCAACCATCAAATTCTTACTCTCCTATAAGTTTATACAAGTCGACAGGCAAAAGTTTGAATTTCAAAGCTGGTATGTCTCAAGGAGCCATTCTGGATCTAACTCTTATGTTCATCAATGATCTCCAAAAAATCTGTGTTCATTCGTTTACATGTACGCAGATGACACTACCATCTATGGCAACACTTCAGAAGCCAGCAACATCCAAGATCAGAGTCTCTCTCTGATCTTCAGAACATGGTGCAATGAAGCAAATGGTGGCTGGTTAATTTTAACACATCAAAAACCAAGCTTCTATCTTTTCACCACCAACATTTATCTCAACTTGGTCATAGTTGATATAAATTGCTTTTGACAAGCTTCTGGGATTGACCTTCATCCTTAATCTGAAATGGAAAACTTAGATCAAATCTGTTGCCAAGGTCGCTGGAAAAATGGTTGCATCATTCTATCACTCCAGGAAGTATCTCTTCTGATGCAATCCTTTACTTGTCACCGGCTTCGAAATCTAGTAGATGATGCCCTTTTCTCCTCCTTGCAACCTCTTTCTCCTCCCTATAACAGAAGTGATATTGCAAGCCTGTTTCTGCTCTATCATTATTTTCATGGTAAGGGCTTATCTGAGCACCAATCTGTGGTCCCTTCTCTTCCTGCAAAACTTTCACAGGAAGCACTCATCTAACTACAACCACTATCAACAAGTTCCCCCATTTTAACTGTGCCTAAACTTAAATGTAAATTTCATGAAAAGTTTCTTTCTTAGAGCTACCCGCCTGTTAAATTGTTCAATTGGCCTGCTTCTCAGCTGACTCATCTTCAAGTCCAATGTAAACAACTTCTTGAGTCGTCCCCTTAAATAATCAAATTCTACCACTAACGATCACTAAGCTGTTGTCTCAGTGACCACCTTACACTCATTACCCCTTATCCTCGAGTAGCCTCTGAGCCTTGATTAGTAGGGACTTCCTTAAAAATATATATATATATAGAAATCTATAAACATTCCTAGCTTTTTTTAAATTCTTTTCAATCAATCACTTAATACCAAAGAAAATTGAACCATACAGAATAAAACTCTTTGAGGAGATAAAAACTATATTTTTTATTAATCTATTCGAAAAGACTTAATTACTGGTTTGATATATTTTTATGAATGCAGATAAAAATCAAATATTGCTTTTATCAGAGTTTATAAAGAAAGATAAATCTAAATTTCTTTAGTATAGTTGTCCAAGCTGAAGAAGAGGAAAATTGAAAGGGTCTAGAAGGAAATCTATATCTTAAAGCGGAAATATACGTCGTATAAATGCCAATAACAACTCATAGACAAAAATAGTTTGCTTAAATAATTGCTGAGACTTCAGATGACCAAGATGAATTGGTAAAACCAGGCATTTCAATCAATATTGTAAACCAATAATATTCATAGTATCAGGATTTAGATTTCAGGCAAGAAAAAAAAAAAAAAAAAAAAAAAAAAAGGAAAAAAAATGAGAAAAAAAAAAAAAAGAGAAAAACAAAACAAACAAACAAATAAATAAAAAGGTAAGCAGAAAAAATAAATAGAAAAAATTCTTTTTGCTTCATTCGTGTGTGTGTGTGTGTGTGTGTGTGTGTGTGTGTGTGTGTGTGTGTGTGTGTGTGCACAACTCGGAATATTAGCCAACTCAATTTAGAAATTAGTAGAAAAAGATATTGGCTCAGATGCAGTCTCTGTTATTAAACTTCCTCTATAACATAATTTCAATAATTAAAAAGATTCCTAATCGTCTTAGAAACGATCGTATAATTAATTATTGTTGATCTCGAATTCTAGCAACTGAAGTAAACAATGTTTTTACCTTACCTCACTCTCCACATTCATAAGTGTTAAAATAGAAAGCATTTACTTCATCGCCACCATATCTGAAATTGAACTACTGTTCATTTTTTTTTTTTTTTTTTACATGAAAACACCAATTATATTTTAGGCCGGATTTTTTTTTTCTTTTTTGCAACACGTTGTTTAATTACTAACAAATAAAAAATACTTTTATAATTGGATTTTTATTTTTATTTCTGAAAATATTTATTGAATGATTTTAATCAAATATATTAAAAAGTAACAATTATTAATACATAATAAATTCATATTTTTCTATAAATGATGAACAAAATTTCTGCCATAAGCTATGCAGCCTAAATAATTGCAGATTTTGTTTGTTGGATGAACACTGGTTCATAATTTCCAATTTTAGCTATGGTGGCCAAGATGAAGTATATGCTTTCTGTTTTATTTTATTTACTAGCGGGGGGTACCCGGCGTTGCCCGGGTGTTTGGAGGTGGTGTTTTTTTTTTTGGGGGGGGGGGGTAAAGAAAAAGAAAAAAGCCTTTGGCGGACATACAAAAATGCACACACACTAACACACATTTTCGCTTTTATATATATAAATATTTATAAAGTGTTTGCACAGGAGAACCGAGACGAGAAGTGTTGGAAGAAGGGGAATGTATTAAAAACAAAATTCATAAACTGAATTTAGTTGGCTTCTTCCCATGACAGGAAACGAAGGTTGAAAAGCAAGATTGAAGAGTCAGCACACCTAAAGAGGAGCGCACTGGTCTGCAAAAAATGCTTGGACAGTCCTGTTGACATGCTGTAGCAGGGGCACCATAGGCTATTAGCAATAAACTAATCCCTTCTCAAAGAGAGGAGGCAAAGCCTGGGATAGTAGACCTCTAGCACTGCACAGGACTAGCAACATACCGCAGTGAACGGTCCTGGATATGACCTTAAACTATATCCAGTGGTGAGGCCCCAGCTTGTGGGCTTTGGAGAGTGTGGAGCCACCTTTTAATTACTATTGCTCCCAGGTCCACTCTGACCCAGAGTGGTAGTACCTGTTAGGGTCCCAACTATGGGTTGAATAGAAACCGACGTGAAAACAACAAATATACTCTATTAAAAAAATTTTTCTTCAAAATCTTTGGATTCGGCATTAAATAACCCGAAAAGGGTTGATATGCCGTAAAACAAAAACAACCAACCAACCGCAGTCAACAGGAAAAATGCCATTTCAGAAATGGCGTAGACTTTTGGGGATATAGGGAAAAATCCCCCCCCCCCGGCTGAGGTTCTAAAGACTGTAGAGTACAGCCAATTTTTCTACTCTTGTTTACCAGCCTCCAATTTCTTATCAAAAGAATGTAATTTAGATGGAAACCTTTTCATGTGTTTTAGAATAAAACGATTAATTACAGTAAACAAGCATTTTGAGTTTCCAAATTTAAAATAATTTCTATTAAAAGAAAAGACAGAACCGGAATCTACTGGTTGTTTTATTAATAGCTCCACATAAATAAGGTTGAGCGTATTAAAAGGAAAAGGTAAAGTGCTTAGCAAGGCTAGGATAAGGCGGTAGGGAGGGGTACGCGTTGCTGTCAACAACTGGAGATCAATACACAAGATTTAGGTCAAAATGACCTTAGACAGTTGAACCAAAGGGGAAAGGAAATATGACACCATGGGAAAAAAAAAAGATGAGAAAAGGAGCTAACATGATGACAGGCAGTTTCAGATAAGACAAACAATATACAACAGAAAAGATACAAAATCTATGAATTATAATTTAATGTTGAAAGAATTCACATTTCTGAATCTATAAAAATTATATAAAAGTAAAAAGTAGTTAGATAATTTTGAGATATATATATATATATATATATATATATATATATATATAGAGAGAGAGAGAGAGAGAGAGAGAGAGAGAGAGTAAAATGATTCATAATTGTGAATTAAAAATCAGTTTCAAAAGGAAAAACAAACAAAATCAACTCGATTGTACAATCGTTTCACAAACTAGGTTCATTTTATTGAAATTGACAATAAGTATTGACAATAATTTGACAAAAGTTTTGTCCTTTTTTAAAAACAGTCTCCTCATCAGCAAAAATAAGAGTGGGGAGAAAAATATATATATATAGATATATATATATATATATATACATATTATATAATTAGTGATGGGACGGTTCCAATATTTTTCTGATTCCAATACAATTACCAATTCCGTGCTAAATTACCGATTCTGATTCTTTATAAATAAGATGGTTATTTCCTCTGATTTTCGTAGAACATGTTAAATATGCATATATTTTCCTAAACACCAAAATACTCTTGTGTTGGGGTAATCTATTGATTTTAGCTTTACTGCTAATTTAAAATCAATAAATATTTATTTTATCATTATTACCAGCAATGGAAGATTTTGGTTTAAAAAAAAAAAAAAAAAAAAAGACAAAAGAATCGTTTTAGCATCGGAAAATAAGCATCAATTTTTCCGATTTCAATACCCCCAAATCTTCCAATATTTCCAATTTCCGATTAATCGTCCCAACACTAATATATATATATATATATATATTTACTACCTATAGACATGTTTCATGTTCACTAACCATCATCAGTGTGGTTATATATATCTGCATTAGTCAATACATTTTCTTGTATGTGGCATGGTGGTTTGGATAGCAAGGTACTTGCCCCGCATGCAAGTGCCTGGTTTCAAATCCAGAGTTCAGCATGTTCAACTGATCAGCTCAAGAGAAGGTGATATTTATATACGGATATAGCGAGTCTCGGAGAATGTTTGATCTGCGATGAAAAGAAGAACTACTTATGTGCACACGTGTCGATACAGAAATGATCAAGTAGTTGTTTGAAGGCATGGTAGACCTACTGACAGAGATGTTCCCTTCAACCTTTGTCAAAAAATGCATCTAGGAGAAAAAAAATAATAATTTAACACTTGTGGCCACTTGTTTCTATTGATGTAGACTTGCTTTGTTTTTGGGGTCAGAATGCAGTCGGTTAGTGAGCGAGATTGGTTCTGTGCAAAACTTTTTCCACCCTTAAAAAAGCTTCACGCACAGGCATTTCTTGAAAACTTGAAGATCTTCATGGCTGACAAATAGTCTAGGAATGCTTGGATGTGTTTGCAGTGAATACGATTCCACTATTTCTATTGTCTCGTAGCATGTTCAGCAAGTGCCTGAAAACCATATGCCCTATATCAACCTAAGCCCTCCAAGTGGAATTGGCTATAATGTTGAAAAGTCATTTGGCAGAATGGCCTAGATGCTACCAGGATTTGCCAGTCCAAAATACAGATGATGAATATCTAACATGCAGATCCCACCTAAGATTGCAGAGTCAGAGGTTTTGGAAGGAGTCCAAGTTGGGGTCACAAAATGTGAGGATTCAGAGTCGGATATTTTGGAATTATAAGAATATATAGGCGACTGGGGATTGCCTGTGAATTTAATATTCCCTCAACAAAAACAATTATAAGTATCAAAATTTTTGGAAATCTAGTAGTTAAAGTTAAACTTTATACTTTCTTACACCACAACCTTGATCCTGCTGAGCCAAAAAAGGGATTATGGGACCATTTACAGTTTTATGTAAGATATCCAACAGAAACTTGTGTTTTCTGTCTAAATGTTGGGTAATCCATTGTAGAAAAGCATGTGGTTCATTTTCATTAAAAGTTTAAACGCAATTATCAAATTAAAGAGATTAAAACAAAAATAAATTTTAGATATCTAATTACATATTATGAATAAAAAAAAAAATCTCTTTGAATGTAACCATGGTGATAGATATTCAGCATCATTCATTCATTCCAAGAATAGATCAACAACAAGAATCAAAGGAAGGATATCTTGTAAGGTAATTTCTGATTACTAATCATTCTTTGATTAAGCATCGTGAATTGAAAATGGTGAAAACTGCCAACAACAATAGCAATACTTTTATAAAATGTATCAAAAACAGTAAAATAATTACTCTTTTTGTAAGTAACTGATTGTTAAATGCCAAACTTATCTCAAAATTTCAATTCTTGAAAGCAGGCCAATTACAAATGCTGTACAAAAAGAAATATTAAGGTAGGCAGATCTTTTTCGATTAAATGACACAGGTCGTTTAAACTGAATGTGTTTGTCAGACATGTTTTTCTTCCATAGGGCCCTAATTCGACTTATCTATTGTCCTGCTTTTCTTCATAAAATTGGCATAATAACATCTTGTCTAAATTATTAGTTTCACAAAAAAATAAATAAAAAGAGGGGGTTGTCTTACATTCAACTGTACAGTGAAATACTTTAACAGTAAGTGCACCCAAAGAGATATAGCCACAAAATCCTTTTTATGCAAGCGACAAAAGGAGAAAGAGAGAAGGATGGAGAAAATAAGAGAGGAGAATGAAAGAAAGAATGATATACTGACATTTTGTGAAAAAAATTATAGAAATTAAAGATAAAAATCGGCATCTTTAATTTTATTTTTGATTGGTCTAAATTTTCAACTCTTTAATGTGCACTTACCCATCCCACTCTTGGGTTGAGCTTTCTAGTAAGGGAATAAACGGTTGCTACTTTAAGATACAGCTCTTTATAAGAGAATTGAGCACTCTTGTAAGTAATGTGAATGTAAACATGGATATAAGCACGAATAATCGTGGTTTGGAATCTCACCATGAAACACCTAACACATCTAGCGACACTGCCTAACCGTGATAGAGCTAAACAGCTGTCTGTGAATAAAGTTCTTTTTTAATGCTTGTTTTATTTGGCATTCACTGGAAGAAATAATGAATTCCAAGCAGAGCTAACATGTCATTGATTTTTATTTTTAAGAGATATGGGATATCAGATATTCATTGAAGACAGAATATTCAAAAAGTAGCATGCTGGACAACAACAACAACGTGCATAGATGGATAAGATGTTTAAAGAAGAGAAACTTGGCATTAAAGACAGCTCACTCATGAAACGGAAAACGTCGTTCTACAGTTCATTGCTGGGTTCCACTCAAAAAGCAAATGTCTGCTTACATTTGTTCTTATATAATACTAAGGGGCAGATAACTCCTTGGTACTATTTCAACACAGGCGTACATAACTCTTCTACTTTTACAAATGTGACAAATAGACTGCAATCACTAATCTATATAATTGGGACAATTTCAATTTGCATGCACGTTATTAACCATTACCCCTTTTTTAAAAAGATTGAATTGCCAGATCACTGAGAACAGAACAGTTATTACATATTGATCTTAGCTAAAAGGCCAAGTTTAGTAGTTATTAAGAAATCCAGAACTTATATGCACCAATCTGACCAAAATATGAATTAGATTTTTTTTTTTTTTTTTTTTGACGATGAAGGAATCATCACTTTTGATCTTCTCGAATATAACAGCGCCAGAAGGAATAAATAGGGTGTTGAATAATAAACACATTCAATAAATTTAGAAGCAATTTCAAAAAACATGCATTTACCATAATATTGTACTATCAATACTAGCAACGAATTAGGCAACTGATAAATTGGGCTCTTCAACTCAAATTCTTTGACCTTTTGGTTTACACTTCATCTTCTGTCCTCAGTCAGTAAAGGAGAGGTCCTTCTAGACCGAGGGATTTTTTTTTTTTTTTTTTTTTTAGATAGATGGATTTTCTCTGCATTATAATATGACTTTGTCTAACTCTGCCCTCGTAGGGAGGCAAGTAAATAGAAATACACATAAATGTAAAAACTGAACGTCGACTTGTTCACTTAAATTGTAATTCAAGACAGAAATCAACACATTAAAGGATTCAAAATTTCAAACACAAATCAGCCATTTTAATCTGTAATTAATAGATTACAAAGACTGCAGATGTATTGACCGTCATAAGATATGCCCAAGTTTCATCCACCTGTAAAATATAATGGAGGAGCTGGTATGAAGTGACGAAAGAAAATGTCACTCATGAAATCGTTAATAAAATTCACAATCCTTTCTGCAATCCAATCTTATTTGCTACAAATAAACTTCAGTCTATTCTTGATTTATTTACCAAGTTTTTATTTTATTGACGTTCAATAATATGCAAGAGGGAGGAGATGACACTTAGGTTGTACTGCTTTACAAGCTAAATTGATAAAATGTTTGTCCCCTAAAATCCCATCTAGTTCACGCTCTGGGAAAGTTTTATTTTTATCGTTTTATCCCCCCCACCACCACCACCAAAAAAAAAAAAAAAAAAAAAAAAAAAATCCAGAGAACTCATACACCAATCTGACTAAAATATAAAATGTACTATTTGAAAAAAAAAAAGATATCTCAAACAAAAACATTATTTAATAGCATTTGCCTAAATATACACATACTGCAGTATTATTACATTCAATATTCATACACAGCCACTTATTTTGCAACAGCTATTCAGACAAAAAATGTTCTTCCACAACAGAAGAAATTGTTGATCTTTGGCAGAGTAATAAAATCTCAACAGTGGAGAAAAAAAAAATTGTTTGCACGTCACCCTAATGAAGGCTTATGTTGACAATTTGGATTTAAATAATTCACTTTATTTGAAAATTAAAAAATCCTGTATTAGGTTTTCTAGTTTCTAACTTATATAATAATAGCCTCTATGTACGTCTAAATAGCTGCCAATAACATAAAATGAAAAAGAAAAGGTACATTGCACGTCAAGCAGACTCGAGTAGAAAAGGCTATGGAATATTTTAGGTTGAAACATTGCCTACATTTTAGCTGCAGCATATTTATGGCATATTTGTATTAGTGGAATTTATACATTTTTGCCAATGTCTATTATGACGGATGTGTAATAAGAGTTGTAATAAGAGGCTTAGGACTGATGAACTTAGAGAAAGATTAAATCGGGATATTATAGGGAGATGTGTGCAAAACAGGAGACTTGGTTTCAATGTGACCAAACTAACAGTGTATGAGAGTATTTGGGTTAATAAATGTAGAACAGTTGAGGTAGTAGAGTCAGTTGGCAGGAAAAGAGGCAGGAAAACAAAAACAAATTATAATTTTTTAAATTTATTAAAAATTAAAATGTATTAAAATTACATCAAAATAAAATAAACGCGCATAGTAAGCCTTTAAGATAGTTTAAGTCAACTGGAGAAGATTAGATTTTGGGACATATTTTAGAATGAGTAAAGTCAGAGTTTTTTTTTTTTTTTTTTACTTGAAGATTTCATTCTTTTATAAAATGGGTGTAGAAGGTGATAACTTGCATACCAACGTGACTAAGCATATTATTATGCAGATAAGATTAAAAACTTATCAAACAAAAAGATGCTAAACGAAACATAATTAGTATCCACATGGTTTGAATTTCAGAGAAGCATAACAAGCTACAAAACAAGGTGTGTTCTATGAAAACAACATTAAAAGCAGGAGTAAGCGAAGTTAAAGTGCTTTGCGTTGGAGCATAATAAAAAGTGCCAGATACCAATACTCTGCTGGTGGAGATTATCAGAAAACACTTAAAAGGAATCAGGTGTAGATCAAAACAGGTTAAGTTGGATTCGTTTTTGGAACATGTAGATAGAGCAGACTTGTGATAAAAAAAAAAAAAAATGCTACCGGCCAATGAACAGAGCTTCACTTTGGCAGATTAATTATACAAGAAGCACAAGTGGAGTAGATAAATCTTGCAAGGAAGTTTTTAATGAGTGGAAGAGATTGATTTGTTATGTAACAAAGAACATCCTCCAAATTCTAACAAGATTAAAAAAAATATTTGATGAAATCTTTTTTGCCGTTTTATTTTATGGTATATCAACCGTTTTTTGGGTTATTTAATGCAGAATTAAGTCATTTTGGAAAAAGGTTATATGCTTAAAGTTCTTTATATTTTAAAATATTTATTCACAGTTTTTGGTTTGCTTGTTTTGTAGAGGTAAAATGTTTTTGACTTTGCAAAAGGAAAAAAAAAGAAAACCCAAAAAAACAAAAAAAAAACAATAACATCAATGTTTGGTGCATGTTTTAAATAGAAAACCAGTATCTTAAGACAGCCTGATTTAACAGCGCCAGATGCCCTAACAGTTATTACCACTTTGGATGAAAGTGAACCTGGGAGCAATAGTAACTAAAGAGCAACTCTACATTCCTACAGCTCTCAAATAGGGCCTCACAACTGGATGTCTTAAAACCATATGCTGTGAAGTCTATTTTCTTCTTCCTAAATTAGAAGGGATACTCAGTTAAGGGGGTTATATAATGAGGTCAGTTATTTAAATGAAAAAGTTTAAGTGATACTTAAGGGTCAGAGGTGATCCTTGAACGGAAGTCAACGAAACTAAGCAACTTCTATACAGAAAGTTTCTGTCTTTTGTCTGTTGATACTTCAAACAAACTCATGTCCAAGATACATATCCAATAAGGGAAGGCACAAGGCAATTAGAGAGAGATGAGCTATCCATTTGTCTCATGTTGCGTACACAAGTGACTGTTCTCTTTATAATAAAGATCTTTTTTCTTCAATTAAACGTGGTGATGAGAAAAAATATGGATAAAATTATGAGGATGACGTCTTTCGTCAAAATATTAATATTAAACAAATAAATGAATGTTTATTTCCATAATATTGCGTTGCAATTTGGCTGATTTTATATGTATTTTATTTTAAAATCCTAACAACGTTTCTATCACGGAATACACAACCCTGACTTTCATTTTTTTTTTTAGAAATTTAACATCAGAGTTCTGTTGTCAGTAGATTAAATAAACTTACATTATGCACGCATTAGTAAAGGAAAATATAACAAATGTAGGAATCAAGATCAAAAATTGACAGACTCAAAATGTTCACCTTTTCACAATGAAATATCTATGCATATTTTATACAATATATTTTATATATATTATATAATTTTATATGAAAAATTAATGCAAATAAAATTGAATAAATCATGATATTCATTGATCTATGAAAAATTCAAGCAAGGAATTATAATAAAAACCCCTTAACCCACAGATTTTATTTACATCAGAGGATAAGTATAAATGAAAAGTTCATCACTGGTTAGTATAAATTTGAAAAGATATATAAGAAACACTTTTGTGAGAAATAAAAGGCATTTTTAATAGAACTAGCAATACCTGTTAACGGGCGTTGCCCGGTAGAAGCCTGCACTTTCCCCTCACAAAAAGTAAACTATGGTTGTTGGCGGCAATTGCTCTCCCTGAACAATTGCGGACACCGACGGCCATGGCTAAAATGTAATAATCTGGTTTTCATTGGCGATTAGTGATGGTTTTGGGCGATAACATGCATTAGGGGAATGCGTAAATTAGTATGAATTAAAATTACGAAAACTGGTCCATTAGAATAATAATGGAATAGTAAAAACTATAGTTTTAGAGGTTAGGGATTTTCACTTTAGAGTGATCGAAATTAGTGGTAGCAGACAGTACTAGCTGCTTCCATGGCATTTGGAATAGGTGTCACAAACTCCTCATATTAAGAACGGCTTTTGGAATAGGCACCACCAACCTTCCCATGTAAAGAACAGCTTTCAGACTAGACAACCTTTTTCTTGGGGGGGGGGGTGATATAATTCCCCCAAATTTAATCGTGATAATCATTGTTAGCATACCCACCTGCAAATGCTACAAAAAAAAAAAAAAAAAAAAAAAAAAAAAAATTGGGGAGTTGCTGTGTCAGTAGGAGAGAAGTAGATTTATCACGCATGCGTATAAACCTGACAATTACAGTGCATAATACAGGCCTTAATATCTCTAAACTTACTTAATTTTCTTAATCAGCATAGTCAAAAACCTACAAAAGTCATACTAAAGAAAATTGTAGAGGTGGACCTAATGTACAAATTTACCCCCCATACCCTCTCCCAAATTAACATGTGCACAATCTCAAGAATCAGTCCGAAAAAGAAATTTAAATACTCAATCAAATTCAATTCCCTATGTAATGTAATGTATGTTAAAACTGTAGTGTAGGTAACTGGTGAAAAAATAGTTAATTGTGCCTAAAACTAGACCCCAACTTTCAAACACACTTGTAGGTCAATAGAGGTATGGAAGCACAAAACAGATACAATACTTCTGTTAATGTTCAAAACTGCTTACATATATAATTGGGCAAAATACTAAGGTATTTGTTGTTAATATAATTTTTTTCCAACATATTCAGGTTATTTTTTTCTTGTATTTTGCAAAAGTAGTTACATTTTTTTTTGTATTTTATTTAAATATACTTCATGTAAATATACGGTATTTAAACCTGCCCAATCTATGACAATCGTCACCTATTTTAAATTGATTTTTCGGCAATATCATCTACTGGATTCATATTTAATATGTTGTTTGAATGTAATTTTTTTTAAACGTGTAATAGTCACATTTCAAAATTTGATTAGTAGGAGGAGCGAGAAAGAGAGTGGGGGGATACAAAATTATGCTGTAAAATGTAAGATAACGCAGCAATGTACTCAGAGGGCATAAGCAGGTATTAATGCGACACCATATTTGAATAGTACATTAGTGTCCGTTTAGCATGCAGACACCGTTATTCCATAATATAGGTATGGTTAGAGCTTAACCAATCAGAAGAAGCGAAATTAGTCTGGGAAGACTTTGGAAAGATTATGTTATGTATATGAATTTATGATCCAGTTACGATGGGTGTAACCTCATATCTGCTGAAAGTGCAGAATTCCTCCCGGTTAAAACTGACGGCAGCAAGAGTACATGGTATTTAGATGGAAAAATAGGAACTACTTCCTCTAAAGATGGTTGCGATTGTGATGATGTCACTCCAAGGATGAAATGTAGGATCTTATAACAACTAAATGTTTCTAAAAAGTTGTTCTAAAGTTACATAAGATAGTGGCTAAGAGTATAGACATAATAAATTTTTATGTAGCATCTGTTGTTACAAACCTACCATACTTTGGTCCAGAGGGGAATTTCTGCAATCAAAATATTATATTTGGAGATAACAATCAATTAATGAATGAATGAAATAGTAATCCATAAAGCCAAAGGAAGAACCAGGAATCTAAGTGTGAATTGATTATAGTGTAATACAAAAAACTTCAAAATATGAAAAAAAAAAAAGAAAATCAAATAATTTATGAAGTTGTATTGGATAATATCTGTAATAAAGAGAATGCATCTCTTTCAGTGGTTATATTAATATATATATAGGGCAGGTGGAGTGTTGACAGATAATCACCTATAGAGGGTGTCTTGATAAAACACTGATTCCCACCACCTCACTGGGTTGGCGTAAGAAAAGGCGCCTGGGCTCTCAATATAAAAAAAAAAAATAAAAAAAAAAAAAAAAAAAACACTTCTCAAATAAGGAAATGAATTCCGAAGAAAATCGGTTGCATTTAAGGCTATGTAATTTAAAGACCTGGATAAAGATAGGTTAATTTGGAAGTCAACTTCTAAAAGCTATTCAACAAATTCCATCATATAAAACAGATGATGATGATGCTGATGATATATTTCAAAGAGGACAAGCAATTTAATTGCTCACCCCAAATAAGTATTGGGATTTTTTTTTGCAGAGAGAATAATTAATTATGAGAATGAGTTGCTGAAGCAAGTAAAATAATCTAATTAGTGTAAAATGTTTTGTTTATTTTACTGTTTTCTTTTTTGTGAAATCAATATTGACCGATTTTATAATTTTAGTACAAGGTCAGTCTCCGCCCCCCCCCTCATACTTCAAAGAAAAATGTTACCCATGGAATTGTTAACAAAATTCACAATCTTCTCTGTAATCTAACCTTATTGGTACAAATAAATTTTAATCTAGCCCTGACATATACAAAGTTTCAGTTTTGAATATCTAACAGTCTTTGTTTTATTACCATTCAACTATATACAGGGAACACTTTGATAATCATCTCATCAGTAGGATGTATTGAACTCAATGGACTTCACACTTACTAGACCATAACTCCAAAAACTAAAATCTAACGGTTACCTTAGAATAATCTCCAGAGTATTCATAAACCAAAGAGGGCCGTCACAGCCAAAATCAATAGAGTGCCAAGAGAGGAGTCATGATATTCGGTTTAACATTCGTTTCACATGCTAGCATTTGTTTAGATGGTTTTTAGAAATAAACTTTGAAACTAATCTAGTTAGAGGGATAAATTTTTTAAATCTTTAAAATTGATTCATTATTTCCTCCCATGTTTTCCTTGCCCTACCAAGTGACTTTTACTTAAGCTACATTTCTTTCAATATTACCAAACCAGGAAGTGTCCTGTTCTGCACACATCTTCCTATATTATTCTAATTTTATCTTCCCCTAAGGTCAACAGTCCATCTTTAAGACTCGCATCACACACCAAACATAAGACACATTAAAAAAAAATGTAAAAAAAAAACAAAAAAAAAAACAATAAAACCGGTTCTGCACACATCTCCTTATACTGTCCAGATTTAATCTTCTGAAGTTATCAGATGTATGGCTGTCTTTAAGACTCGCATTATACATATATTGTTTCATTCTAGTTTCTCTTCATGCAATGCTGGAATGGTAACATTACGTGGCGTTGCACTTTACTTTAGTAATTCATAAAAAAACTGGAAATAAATAAAAATTCGGGTCCGCATTATTTCCTTTTTTAACATAAGTCGTTTATCGTTTTTCTTTCTCTCCGTCTCAATGCCAGCTTAAAAAGTCTCTTGCTGGCACATGTCCATCTCACTTGGCACGCATTCGTTTCTTCCAACCACATGCTGGCCACAGCCAGCCCATTCTCGCCTTCACTCTACACGTCCATCTTCTTCGGCGCCGACTTTGTTTCTGCCTGATCACATGGTTACCTTTTTTTCTTTAGACGCAAACCCGAGCACACTTGCCAATTTGCATACGCATTCAAACACTGCACCTGCTGCTAATGCAATCGCTTGCCATTCATTCTTCAGTTGCTGTTGATATTGTCATCCGCACTTATATGCACTCTGTTACAGAACATATCACACTTATTGACATTTTTGTATGGTGTAGCAAAGGGCCATAATCATTTTCTTATTTATAGACAACTTTATAGAAGGTTCTAGATTCGACTTTTTCGTACACATGAACTTGGTCAATTTGTGCATAGATTATTAACTCGTACATGCGTATTTAATTTGACTTTCCATCCTTTAGGTGTGAAAAACTTGGATAGCTAATCAGATCATTTAGAAACGAAGTGTATACCAATAGAGGCGTAAACAAACCTCATTTCTCTCTATCATAGATGCGCATCTACAAGACATCAAAATCGCTGAACGTTTGAGCTTAAATTAAAAATAAAGATAAATATTTCATTTTATCTGTGGAAACTTGGAAATACTCCAAACTTTGTTAATTGAAGTAGGCTCCAGCTTAGTCTTTTGAGGAATTTGTTGCAAACATAAAAACAACTTCTATAAAAAAGTTATAAGTTTTGTTTGTTTTGTTGGGTTTTATGGCATGCCAACCCTTTGGATTATTTCATGCCGAGTATCTATGCGTTCGAGAAGCTGTTGTATAAAGGGTTCTTTTTAAATTTTTTTATAAAGGCCAATTTTTTTAAAATATGAAAGTATAATGTGGGGATTGTTTCTATCGAATAAATCCTTACTATTTTTTCTTTGTAGACATGATTTTCCTTGTTATAAAATCAGTAACATTCAGTTTGTATGTGCTTTATTGCGAGTGGTGTTTGACAAGGTATACAAATGGGTAGGCTTTTCTTTTTTTTTAAGGAGATATGAGTGGGTTAAATGTGTATGGCCTATTTTTATTCTTGTTAGTTTGATTTCTTTTTTTACTTTCGTATTTTATTCTTGTTTTTTTAATTTTTGGCATTATTTCATGAAGTTTGTTGTTAGGATGTTCATTCCAGTAAGTTTGCCATTTCTCTGTTGTGTATTCGTTGATATGTCTTTTTAGATCTGTGTATGGAATTTTAAAATTTGCATCAATAGGGAGACTTAAGGCAGTTTTTGCTGCTGAATCTGTTAATTTATCGTTTTTCTCTCTCCTCGTCTCAACGCCAGCTTTTTTTTTTTTAAGGAGATATGAGTAGACTGTATATGGCATTACCATTCAACTATATACAGGGGACACTTTGATAATCATCTCATCAGTAGTTTTCTTTACTTTAGTAATTCATAAAAAACTGGAAAGAAAGAAATAAAAATTCGGGTCGGCAATGGTTGAGCTTTGATACCAGAATGGCTTGGTATCCAGTAGTATAAAAGTTTTAACCAGGGTTGTGAAGGCTAAGGTTTTGGGTGGAGTTGGAGCTTTTTTTTTTTTTTTTTCTCAATATCCGAAGAAACAATCTAAATATTCAAGACTTTAAAATAGGGCATCCGAATTGGATATTTTGGGACTCTTGGGAGTGGGCATTTTCAGAATCCTAAAAATCTACCAACTCCACAAACCTGGCATAAAAATAGTTAAACATTATTTTATGTTAATTTGCTAGGGAAATCATAATTTTGTATCATATTTCAATCACATAACATTTAATCAATTCCATGAAGAATTGCTTTAAATATGAGGTTTTATTATGCCTTTCGTTATTAACAGTGGTTTTATGATGAGCTTCTTTTAGCAAAAGACCTCAGCACAAACGCCAAAACGATTTTGAGATAGTGTCAAGAAGATTTTGGCATACTTAGGTATTCCTACTAACAATTTGGAGTCGCTAGCGTCTGATTATAGGCAGTGGAGAGTACAGATTTACAAAGATGCTGAATGTTTTAAAACAGCTTGGGTAGATCACGCAAAACAAGAAACATGCAATCTTGCTAATTGTGGACATGTGTGGATCAGGGAGATGTGTAACTGGACTCTTGTCAAAAGGTAGGTTTTGTTAATTGTATAAAATCATATAGAAGCATTTCATCCACAGTTGTTTCTTTCCCAAATAAGGCACAGAATGACAGTGTGTTATGTTCTTGATGCTCTAAAATGTTCCAATCAGTTGATGGCATTAAACATCACCTATCCACTATGACTACAAAATTCATACAAACTACATAGCAAGAAAATGGAGCTATTAAGCCTGACAGTGATATGGGACAAGAGGGACTAGTTGAAGTAAGCGTCCCTAATGGTGCTGGCTTTAACAGAGCTGAGAGCGAGAAAATAAAATATCAAGGACTTATGTACCTATTTACTATGCCTCCCCACGGGACAGAGTTAGACACCAGGGTCGTTTTTTAATGTGGAGAAAAGGTAAAAAAATAAAAATTGTCTCAGTCGTGAAGGATTTCTCCTCCACCGAAAGAGAACAAGATATAGAAGTGCAGCATCCGAAGAACAGATGGTATTTATTTGCTCCCCCACCGAGCAAATTAGGCACAAGGCCGATTTTTAATGTGAGGAGTGAAGGGAGGGGAAGGGGAAAAGGGGACCAGCTCCCGAGAGGTGGGAAATGGGAGCTGGTTAAAGGTCAGGCATGTGGGGTTGCCCCCACATCTGGTCTTTGCTAGTCATAGCTGGTCTTTGCTAGTCATAGCTTGCAGTATCTGCCAGAACAGATACTACACTTTGATCTTGTCCCGAAGGCCTTATGTAGGACATGAAAAGAAACTAGAATCTGAAGATCTCCATCATTCTAGTCATTATAGGAGCAACCGGGGTAATGAAAAAGAATTTCAAAAACTATTTGACGAATATACCTGGTGAACCAAGTGCAAGTGAAATAAAAATAATTGTACTTAAAGGGATGGTTAAAATCTTAAAAAGATCTCTTGGTTGGAGTAACTAAACTAATGGGAGAATGTTTGGCATCCAGTAGAATGCCCCAATCCCAACAAAAACAAAGTGATAAGAAAATTAAAACAAAAGAGATAACTAAATACCAATGTCTTATGTACGACACAAAAAAAAACCCCCAAAAAACTGGAATCTAAAGATCTTCATTCCAGCAATTATATTTAAAAGCAACCGAACTCATGAAAAAGAATTTGTAAGAATATTTAGCAAATATACTCGGTTAACCAAGTGCAAGAGGGATACAAACAAATCACATTTAAAGAGACGGTTAGAATCTTCAGAAAACCTCTCTGTTGGAATGTATGAAATAATGGGTAAACGTCTGGTATCCTGTAGGATGCCCTATCCCCAGCTAGAACAGAAGAAAATTGACCTAAAAAAAAAAAATTAAAAAAAAGTGGGCTTATGAACAGTCATTAAGTGAAGAAGTAACACTCATCTGACAAGACGTTGTAGTCATCATATACTATATAAGAGTCAGCTATGCACTCTTCATGGCCTAGAACAGAGTTCAAAAGCAATTTTGAAATCTATTGGCAGGATGGCTAAACAGATTAAATGGCTGCATCTTTAATAATAGGCATTCTTGTTTTCCATCAGTTCCATATTCTTATGTACTTCAATGCACTGTTAAATGACGAATATGAGATGCCACAAAAATATGAAATAAAAACAAATGAATAAAACATTTTGTCTATGTGTATCCAACTAGAAAATAGTTAACCACGGAAAAAGATGCATATCAATTTACAAAGAATAAAAAAAAAAAAAAATTAAATTCGGTCATACATACGAAAAGGGATAGTTTTATTTGCTCAAACTTGGAACATTAAGTGAATAGAACCATTAAAATAACCCATGCAAATGTTCAAACTAAAACTATAAAATAAAGTCGATCTTCTGACAGTTTTGAATTATTTTCTGAATCAATTATTTGTTATAGTTTACTCTATGCCATATTTCCAATAGAGAGAGAGAGAGAGAGAGAGAGAGAGAGAGAGAGAGAGAGAGAGAGAGAGAGAGATAATGTCTATCTGATAAAATCCCAACTACTAGTTGCTGAAAATGAAATCAGGAATATCAAAGAATCTGATTGGTTGACTAGCAAACTTAATACCACATGTGTATATAAAAACACTGACGAGTTCTCACAAAGGATGAAACATGCATTAGCCTGACGAGTTCTCACAAAGGATGAAACGTGGAAAATTTACCTTAATTGGCACATACTTTTATAACTGATCGATTCACATATTAAGGATTGTTGAAGTAAATACTGAAAATCGATATATAAAATATATTTACTTATAAAATTGTTCAGAGACCACCAACAACACCCATAGTTTACTTTTTTTATAGGGGGGGGGGGCTTCCACCAGGCAACACCGGTTAAGGGTCCTGCTAGTTAAATAGCAATAAAATACATAGAATATAACCAATTTCAATCATGCAATACCGAGCACCTTCCATACATCTAGAATGCAATAGACTTGAGGAGTGAATATTGGATATCCATATTTTCACTCGTTTTAAAAAAAAAAAGAAAGAAAAATGTGAAGTTCTTAATAGGTTGATTTGATTGTTTTGCTTTATGGCATATCAATCCTTTTTGATTATTTAACGCTGAATCCAATAATTTTGTTAACAACGTTTTTATGTTTCGAGTTCCTTACATCTTCAAATATTTATTCATGGTGTTTGGTTTGCTTTTTTTTTTATATAGGAAAAGTCTTTTTTTTTTATTTTTGATTTTGCACAACATGAGTTTTGCAAAGGGAAGGGGGGGTTATGGACATTAATGTTTGGTGCCTTTTAAGTCAGAAAACCAATATCTTCAGAGTCTGATCTGGAAGCACCAGAATCTTCTTCATATGAATAAATTCAATTATTTTAATACACCATGATGAATAAACATATGAAAACCCCCACAATCAGTTGTGCAAGAGTATATTTTTGATCATCCAGACATTGAAATTTCACAAAGCAGTCGGTTATCAATAGCGTCTGAGATAATTCATATTTTTAGAAAATGCCTTCCAGCACATTTGTGACGAAGCATAAGATTAAATGTATTTCAAGTTGAGGGAAAAAAAATAAATAGACAGATGTGAGTAGACTGGAAATGAAAGATATTAGATATTATTACCTACATCAAAGAGGTTATGTTTTTGATAGAGTTTGTAACTGTTTGTGTACAGCTTAGTATAAACATCGCTTGATCAAATGTCACCAAACTTGGTTAAAATATTGGTACATTCTATAATTTAGAGATTATTTAATTTTGGGATATTTAGATCATGGTCAAGGGAAAGATAAAAATTAGTTTTGGCAATAACTTCAATTTTTTTTTTTTTTATTATTGTAAAGATTAGCTACTTGACCCCTATTGACCTTGATCATGAAAAATTCAGTCATCGTCCAAATTGATAGAATGTCAACTACCGATTTTTTTTCCAAATTTGATGTCTAGATCTAATTCTCTTTAATAGCAGGAACCATCATAAAAAATTACAGCCTAATTTGATAAATAGTTTGAGTTAACGCTTCAATTGGCATAATTTTGGGAATACTTCATATGTTATGGTTGATCGTTTTTTTTATTGTTTTTTTTAATGGCACATCAAACATTCTTGAATTATTTAATGTCGAATCCAATAATTTTGGAAAAAGTTTTTTCTGCTTTAAGTTCTTTATATCTAGAAATACGGTGTTTAGTTTGGTTGTTTTGTAGAAGAATTGTTTTTTACTTTGCAGAACATGATCGAGTTTTGCAAAGAGAAAGGAAAAAAAAACATCAATATTTAGTGCATTTTTTTATCAGACAGCCTGGTGGCACCAGATGCTCTCATAGATATTACCACTCCAGGCCAAAGTGGACCTGAAAGTAATCTATTATATAAATCTCACCTATCTATTTAAATGTATGTATGTATGTATGTGTGTTTGTATGTTTGCTTAAAACTTTCGACAGAGGCAACGGATTTTCACGAGATTGGTATCGTTTTGGAGTGCGACCCTTCCGACGACAAATACTGAAAAATTGGCTAAAAACATTAATTCCTTCACCCTCAAATAGGCACTTTTCTACAAGGATGGGATCACTTTTTTGGCCGATATTTTCGAAAGTCATCCCCTCCTTTCGATTGACTAGTCTTAATTTAAACCTTTGCCACTTCCGGTTTGGTGATGGATGCAATGAAAAAGGCGTCATTTTTTTTTTTTTTTTTTTTCCACGCTCTTTTCCTCCTTCGCGGTACAGGTTTGAGCTTGCCTACCTATTACCACTTTTTTTTTTTTTTGCTCAACACACACCTCCAAACACCTGGGCAATGACAGGCACCCAGGCTAGTGGTTAACTAAGGGGCAACTCCACATTACCCATAGCCCCCAAATGAGGCTTCACTACTATGTCTTAAGGCCATACACAGAACCATACATGATGGAGAAGTAAAACTCAGCTAAAACTGACCCAACATGACATTATCAAGTGGTGGTATGCACTCTCATGGTTGACTTCTGTTCTTATGTATCTTATATCAAGACAAGTACGGTTGTATAGATTTCTAAAATAAGACCCATGCAGTGCTCCCTAATAATAAACGAGGACTCATATGTACTTCTACTCCCAGCCCTGAACCCTTTAACATTTTTATAATGTTTTATAGCTTTCAAGTTTTCCACTTCTCTTATGTCATCTTGCTCATCCTACGCTGCTGGTACTCCTACTAACACCAATCCCTCTATTCCCCTCTTTCCGCCACTTCTTGTCTCATTCACCTTTCCAGTAATGCAAAACATTCAATATGCACATAAGTTTATCAGAGTTTTAACATTAATCAACTTTGGTTGAAAATAACTTGCTCAGAATACTAAAAGTATTACTTAATTTAATGTTATCTTTAACTGTGGCTCATTTCAACATTGGAATACGAACCACAGTGCAGATATAAACCTTTGTTGTGATGCTGGCAAATTCATAGGAAAGAGCAAGCTCAACCTAGTACAAGTAATCATAACTGTAAGAAGTAATTTATAAAATACTAGTGAGGGGGGGGGGGCAGCGTTGCCTGGATGGGTCGAGTAAGGAAGCCTAAAAAAAAAAAAAAAAAAAAAAAAAAAAAAAAAAAGGCGGTATTAGGCAGGCAGGCTCGAACCTGTAACATGAAGAAGGAAAAGGTTAAAAAAGAAAAAAAAAAAAAAATGTGACGTCTTTGCCGATGCATCCATGGCAAAACCAGAAGTCACGAACGTCGAAATTAAGCATAGTCAATCTCACAGAGACGATTACTTGCAAAAATGTTGAAAAAAAAACAAAAAAAACTCCTTTTACAAACTGCCCAGTTGAGGGTGAAGGAATGAATGTCTTTGGCCAATTTTTCGATATTTGTCGTTCGAAGGATAGAGCTTGAAAACAATACAGATTTTATGCGTTTCATTTTGCTGTGTGTGTTAAAAGTTTTTGCAAAACACACACATTTGCCTTTTATATATTAGATAATTATCCACATACGTTTTTCTGTTACAGCTCATCATTATGGACAAGATTCGTAACCAAGACTACAGTAGATGAAGTCTGGTGCCCTTACCACAAAAACCTGCTAATAACAAAGCAAACGTTATTAGTCATATTTGTGATATTGAGAAAGGAATGTATTCAAACATCGTTTTACAAGGAAGCATTACCTAAATACTAAGGGAGAAATATTTTATAAATATAGATGCCCTCATATTCACGCTGCTGAAAGGGAATGATGTCTCACTACTTTTAGTGTTTACGTAAAGCTTCCTCACAAAACAATACTTGAATATGTTCAAGTGTTAATACCACAAAAACAAACAAAATGTATGAAATCATGGTTATAGTCAGATCGTCTGCTTTTGTTAACTTCCGGTTTCTGCTGTCCATTTGGCTGGATAATTAGACATCACCAAGCGAGTAAGAAAGCCATTCTTAACATGCAGAAAGCGGAGGGGGGGGGCTTTCGTGTTATTCGAGAGAAAAATGATCATTAATCAGAAGGGGGCCCATATCTTGCTTGTCACCTGCAGAGCAGAAACTGGAAATCAAAATGAGCAGACACTCTTGACTATAACCGAACAATTAAAATATTGTGTGCTTTGTATTATACTATTTTGTAGGAAAAACATTTGGTTTTTCTGAATTTAAACCAAACTGACTTTCATAGAACTAAACCTTGGTTCAGGGCGAGTAAGGATTAAAATAAAAAATAAAATAAAAAAAGTTTGATTCAAATTATGTTAAAGTACCAAAGAATTTTTTTTTAATAAATTATACACATAAATGCATTTGAAAAAAAACTGTATAAATGACTGATGGTTGCAAATTTCAAAGCATATATAAAATGCAGAACTTTACTACAAAATTATTTTTATTTCATATACTAGCAAGAATTGCTATCTTTGTAAGAGGAGGTGTCAATCATAACAGGGTCGCCTCTACTGTTCTTGCCTTAAGAATATCAAAACAAGAACTCAGCAAGGTCGTCTAAGCTAAACAATGAACTGGTGCATATTTGTTTGATAATAATTTATTATAATATCCTATTGTGTTTTGGATCACTATATTGCATTGCCTTGTTTTTGCAGAGTGATCTTCCCAAAAATGCCATCCATGGAATCGCCAATAAAATTGACAACCCTTTTCTACAATCTAACAATATTTACTTCAAATAAACTCTATGTCCGACTTGTCCAAGTTTCTTTCAGTCATAAATTATTTAGATTATTCAAATTACTCATCTTAGTATCTGCGGTTTATTTCGGCTGATGTAGCTCTGACCTTTAAACGAACATTTTTGAACTTGAACAAAAATCAATAAAAATTTTCCAACTGACTTCAATTCATTCTAAATGCTCATTTTGTACTTGCCATCAGACCACACGGACACAAATAAGAATATGATGTAATAAGAGTATAAAAAAAGCATATATATATTGTATAAATTTTTAAAATCTACATAACAATTCCACCATTATACATCTTAATTTGCTTCAGTTTGTGTCTATTCGTTTCAGCTTTGCATTGTATTGCTTACAGTGAACTAACTTGATATACATACTAAACAATGCAGCAAGCAAATTGCAGTAACCTATTTTTTTGTTTTGTTTTGTTTCTAGAATTAAGACAATGTTTTGTTTATACATAATTTAGGATTTGCTTCATATTCTAACAATGATAGCTTGCTAACATTATCTGATTATAAAGAGATAATATTTGTATCTGGTTTATCTTTAGTGAATTCTAAACATTTTATATCCTTATCAACGATGGTATTCTTATTTCCTTATTAATATCTATACAGACATTGCAGACAACTACATACACCTAAATTAACTTCATAATATGGCGCTGTAAAATCTAAACCGATAGATCTTATACACCATAACATGCTGCCAAGCTCCACACCAGAGTTGCACCCTCATTAACAAAAAAAAAAAAAAAAAAAAAAACTGAATCCCATCACAGCTTCTTACATTTCAATAGCAATATGCCTTATTTGGGATTAAAATAAATAAAATAGTTTATTTAGTAATAGTAATACTCCTAGTCAGTGTAACCAAGCTATTCAATTCTATGGGCCATAATTTTTTAATATGAATTTAAAAAAATATACATAAAAATCCGGAAACTTAAGGAAAAAAAAAAAGAAAAAAAAAAAAAAAGGAAGAGCAGAAAGTGAACCTTTCGGCAGCCTCATAAGTCTCCGTTTTCCTTTTTTTGTCCTTTAGCCATCAATTTCAATGAGTGATGTCTCCAACAAAGAGGGGAAGCATTGGTTTTTTTTTTTGGGGGGGGGGGTTCTGAGTCATAATCTATTCATTTAAAATTTATCATCGACTATTTTTTTTATTTTTACCTCTTTACATCAAGTGGCTTTATCCATTGTCTAAAACGATTTTCATAAGAAATAAAAAATAGAACAAAAATTGGATTCCTAATTAATCGTCACAACACTGATGTGTGTGTGTGTGTACACACACTCAAAATGATGAATTGCCTTTTTAACAAATCTATTCATATGCAATGATTAGAAATACATTCTAAGTGGGTGGCACTTTGGAACACAACTCGTGCTTATTTTGTATTTTTTTTTAGAAACCTTTGAATCAGCAGTAGAGTATTATATCTATCATCAGCTGTTAAAATTACTAACTCAAGATACCGTCAGACACACATGATAAAAAAAAATATTGTTTCAAGCGAAATGCAAGGCAGATCAAAATTTTGAAAAAAAAAATGTCTGAAGTAAACAATTTATATATGCACTCAAAATGCAAAAATAACCTATCAACCTTTTTTAAAAGTAATAAAAATAAAATAAAAATGATAAATTCAAACAGATGTTGATTTTGTTTGCCAAGATCAAAATACGCTGTTTCTTTTTTTAACTTTATAGAAAATATGTGACTCCTGATGCAATCCTCTACCTGTATAGGTGTCTAATTTGAGCGTAATTTAGAATACTCCTGCTATATCTGGGAAGATACCACTCAACATACTTTTTCTTGCCTTGACAAAAAACAAAATTGATTTTGGTAATCTTGTTGCCCAGAAAGTGTCATGGACGATCAACATGCCAAGTTTAGTAGAAACCAAACTAGTATTTTTTAAGTTTATAAGAGACAAACATATGGTCCATGATGGAGCACGGTTACCACATCTGGAAAGATACCACTCAGAGCACTCCTTCCTGTCATGAGAGCACAAATTCGACTTTACAATCATATCGGAGATAATCTATTCTCTTCCTTGCAGCTCTTTTCTCACAGAAGACATTGCTAATATTTTCATACTCTATCAGTATTTCCATAGTAGTTGCTCGACTGAGCTTCAAGCTCTGGACACCCTCCCCCTGTAAAACCTTTTCAGCAATAACTCTTCTTTCTATTAACACTGCAAAGAATGCTTCTATCTTCCTCTTTGTATCTAAAATGAAACAGAACTTCCATGAGCAGAGTTTCTTGCCAAGAATTTTCCACATGTGAAACATGTTACTACATGAAGCTTTCCTTACAAACTACAACATGGTCATTTTGAAGTTTAATGTAAAAAGATATCTGTTGAGACATCCTGTGTATATAGACTCAGTTTTACTAACAGCATCAGACTTTTCTTAAAATCAGACTTTGCTGGTTTAATCATGTTCTTCAACCCTTGTTGAGGAATAATTTATCCGCAAGTTGATAGTCCCAACCGTACCTGTCAGCTGGAAGAAATGTAGAGGCGGCCAATTAAAGACTTGGATAGGAACAGTGAAGACAGACATAGAGCTGGTGGCTGGTCTTCGTGCTTTTGAAGTTAGATATTGGAACCAGGAATAGTTGAAGTGTGCCAACGAATCCGCTGCCAATTGACAGGGGTGGACCACCTTGATGTCGTTGGCCTATGTAACAACCGAAGCGAATAAACGTTTCTATGTTTATGTACAGTACTCGTAAGAATAGAAAGCATTCATTTATTTAAAAAGGTGTGATTGTTGCGCACCATGTAATCAGCGATACCAGGTACAAATCCTATTCGATGCATTCTGTTAAATTATGCAAAGATTTGGAAAGATATAAACCCAGGATTCTCTCTTACACATTTACGGCTAAAATATTAACTCATGTTCATCTTACAAGGGGCGTGCAATAAGTAATGCTCCTGACCCACTTCCAGTTGTCTGATCTAGCTGAAATTTTGCACGTGCAATGATTTATATCTCTACGGGTTATGTGGCAAAGTACAGCTCTGAATTAACTGTAGTTTCTGTTTTACAGGTGTTTGAACTGAGTAAGGTGTGAAATGGAGCCTGTTGAATGTCGAGCAGTGATCCGGTTTTTGTATTTGAAAGGATGCACACCACAGGTGACTTTTGATGAAATGAAACAAACTTATGGTGATAATGCCCCATCATATGACCTTGTAAAACGCTGGCATCATGAATTCAAACATGGCCAGAAGTCTGTGGAAACAGCTCCCAGACCTGGTCGTCCCCCCTTCTGCCATTGATGAAGCATCTGTCTGTCAAGTTGAGGCTGCCATTTTGGAAGATCGGTGCATTACTATTCGCCAAATAGCCCAAGATGTCAAGATTAGTACAGGCTCTATGGAAACTATCATTCATGACCATTTGCATATGCATAAGGTGTCTGCCAGATGGATTCCCAGGTTGTTCACACCATTTCAGAAGCGAGAATGCGTTGAGTGCTCGAGGATGAATTTGGAGATGTGCCAAGAAGAGGAGTCAAAGTTTTTCAAAAGACTGATTACTCAGGATGAAACCTGGGTCCATCACTATGATTCAGAGACCAAAGCCCAGTCAATGCAGTGGAAGCACTTGGACTCACCACCTACAAAGAAGGCAAGGGTGCAGCCCTCCGCTGGCAAGGTCATGCTCAGTCTTCTGGGACCAGGACGGAGTAGTGATGCGAGATTTCCTGGCAAAGGGTACCACAATTACAGGAGCCTATTATGCTTCACTTTTGAGGAAATTAAGGAAAGCTATCAAAATCAAGAGGCAGGGCAAGATCAGCAAAGGGGCCCTCCTCCTGCAGGACAACGCTCTGGTCCACAACTCGCATGTCGCCAGATCAGAAGCACGAGCCTGTGATTATGAAATCCTCCCCCATCCTCCCTACTCTCCTGACCTTGCACTCTCTTTCACCACTTCGCAGCCATGAAGTTGTTTTTGAAAGTAAAGCATTTGCCAGATGATGCAGCCTTGATTTCTGAAGTCACATAGTGGTTGGAGGACCAACCTGGGGTGTTCTACAAAAACGGTCTCCAGAGCTGGATCAAACGATGGGAGAAATGCCTAACTCTGGGTGGTTCCTATGTAGAGAAAGACTAATAACTGTGCCAAGTTTCGTTGCTCTACTGCTATGGGAAGTGGGTCAGGGGCATTACTTATTGCACACCCCTCGTATGTACAATTAATTATTGAAAGTAGAGGTAAATATGCGAGAGTTATTCCCCTTCTTCATTTAAGAAAGAAACAGTCAGCTTCTGCTCTTTGTCAGTACTACTTAAGGGAAAAAAAATTTTTTTAACTTCAAAACTATTTTTTCTTTAAATGACCAGCATTGTTGAAAGGAAGAGGAGTTTTACATCAGGGCTAAATAGCTGCGGTAGAAAAAAAGAAAAAAAAAAAAACATGCAAATCGTTTTTAATTTATTCAAGTCAACTTAATTGATGTAACTCAAATTATCAGTTTATTTCATAAATGCTTACACAAGTTTGTCTAATTTCACTTTTTCCATTGAATAAATAGTTTGCCTTGGCCAAGTACATTTCAAATGAATATTCTTCATCAGTTCAGGCTCAGGTTCCCCAGGTTTTTGGCCGAAGTTATTACAGTAAGCTTTGTTACAGCATTAGTTGACAAAAGAAAGGGTGGGGTTTATTAAGACAAAATGGCTGCCCATAGTAGATAGTGATTAAAAAGAAAACTTCCTGAACTAATCTACATAAATAAAAAGGAGAGAGAGAGTGTGTGTGTGTGTAAATATTTAACCGATAAGCTCTTAAACTACTGGTCACATAACACTGAAATTAAGAGGAAATGGTAATCACACACCAAAAATGGTTTATAAAAAGTAAAATCTTTGTTAGGATGAATGAACAATGCATACAGAAACATTTCGGCAAGTTGAAATGCAAAATGTTCATTTCAACTTGCTGACACTTAGTTCTTTTTGCGCATGCACTGATTCAAGCCATTTCTTCAAGTCATTTGATATTAAATCTTTCTTATTTATCTCTCTATAGCGACATCAGTAGGAGATGCGGCTGGAGCACTAAATGTTTTGGTTTTGATTCTAGCCAAATCATTCTTTCTTTAACTTGAAATCAGTACTATATATACAATATAATATTTAATAGAAAATTGGCTCTGCAATAATAAATAAAAAATCTACATGAATTAAAATATACTAAACCGTATTTAATGATTCGTCAAGCACCCCTCCCCCAAACTACTATACTACTAAAACTAATTTATTAATTCCTTCACCATCATCTGGGCACTTTTCTACAGGGAGGGGGGGGGTCGCTTTTTTTCACCGATATTTTCAAAAGTCATCCCCTCTTTTCGATCGCCTAGCCTTAATTTAAACCTTCGCCACTTTCGGTTTGGCGATGGACACAATGGCAAAGACGTCACTTTTTTTTTTTTCACCTTCTTTTCCTCCTTTGCGGTATGGGTTTGAGCCTGCCTACCTGCTACCACTTTTTTTTTTTTTTTTTGTCCAACACACACCACCAAACATCCAGGCTATTATTAGTCTATTAATTAAAAGGCAAAATGTGTATATGTGTGTTTGTATGTCTGCCAAAAACTTTTGACAGACGCGTTGGACTGTGACAAAATTGGTATCGTTCTCGGATGACAAATATCCAAAAAATTGGCCAAAAACATTCTTTCGCTGTCAACTGAACCGTTTTTTTTTTTTTTACAAGGAGGATTTTTGCAGGTCATTCAAACCTTGCGTTAACGACATTGCATAAAAGACATTTTGACTGCCCATGACATCGCAATTGTGGTGGGCGCATCGATAAGACCATTAGCTTTTTTTTTTTCACCTCCTTTTCCTCCTGCACGTTGTGGGTTCGAGTCTGCCTAGTTTTTTTTTTTTTTTTTTTTTGCCTTTTCTTTTTTGCTCAGCCAAAACACTTACACACACCTCCATAAACCCGGGCAACACCAGATACCCAGGCCAGCAAATGCATAAAAAGAAAAAAAGTGATATTGTGTTATGAAACGAGTGCAAAAGAACATCAGTATTGCTTAAGCAATACTCGATTCTTCTTGCTAAATAATCCCATGACAAAAATTTCTGCTAAAATCTATCAAGCAATACATAGAAATATCAAAACCATTTTATATGAAATGCAAAACAATCACGAAAATTTTGTTTCAATTAAACAATTATTTCCATCTCACTTTTTTTTTCATAAAGAATCTTAATTTGTTAACAAAATAAGATGTTCATGTTAAATGCGATATTAAATATTGACAAAGTAGAAGAAAAGCATTCAGTACAGCTGCACTTACGAAATTCATAATCTGTCGTAGTGGAGGTGGGGGGTAGCTGCAGATAAAAATATATTAGCGTAGCTGATAAAAATGCACTTGTTCAGAAAGGTGGTGGAAAGAAAGTGTCCCGACTGTAAAAATAGAATATTGCGATAATCAAACTGTTATTAACGAATATATTATAAGACATTCAGGGCAAAAACTCGTCTAACTACCACAACTGCAAAGTTTTCTTCCGTGTGTCTCACAGAATTTCATGAATAAAGTTTATCTTAAAATATTTCCCACCTATTGAAACTGGAGCCACGAGATTGCTTACCTGTGGACAACAACATGGTCCTCTTCCAATCTAAAATGAACAATATGTCATAAACTGTCCTCATTAATCGGTATTCTTGAGAGGCTATTGGCCTTCCTAAGTGGTGGCTCATAAGTAAAAAAAAAAAAAAATGTATTAAGACGTTCATTCGAGTTGTGTACATTTAGTAATGATGATTATATCTTTGTACTTTTTAGGAATAGATATCCTGAGATTAGTAACCATGACGTAAGCAATTCTGATTACAAATGGAGAAAGCCCAATAAAGTTCAGACTTTTACCGAAATGCGCAAATAAAAGAGCAGTTACTTCCCCCCTCCCCCCGATGACTGGTACCAATTGATTGAAAAAATAAACTAAACCTAAAACTTGGTTTAGGGTTGGGTTTAAAAACTAAAAATGCTAACAATAAGTTTGCTCAGTAAAGTTAGTTAATGTTCAATCTTGAAAGTCGGTGAAACTAGGAATTAATGGCGTAAGTCTTGAAATTTTCCTGGATACCTATTCGTAAAAAGTACCGATATTTCAAATTTAATTATGTCACAGATAAAATAGTATTTTTCAAGAACAATTTTTGGAGTACTTCTTTTTTGTCGTTTAATCAGTCCGTTATGTTCAAGTTTGTTCTTTTTTTTTTTTTTTATAAATTTTCCGACTTTAACTACATAATCAAAGTGTTTGATTGAGCTCAAATCCCCACTTCCCCTTCCCTTGTAAAACAGCCACAGCAAAAACTTGTCTAACAACCGCTATAAAGAATTTTTTCTGCCTCTGTATCTAAAACTAAACACAACTTCCATGAAATTCCTACAAGAACTGCTTTCCAGTTGGCTATATGATAATTTTCTAGTGTAATGTTAAAAAACTTTTGAGCTTAAAATTTACCCATTTCACCCATTAATAACTCGCATCCTTCAACTGACAAATTTATTAACCCTTATCCTTGAGTGGCCTTTAAATCTTGATAAGCGGTTACTCATTAGTATTTAAAAAGTATCATGATAATCAGTGTATTGATTGTGACAAATTTCAATCTGCTTAAAATTAAGGTTGGATTATCTCGAGCATTGAAATTCTAAAACAAAACACTATTTTCTTTTATGCACATGGTGAAAAAAAGGTCCTTTGCAGTTGTGGTAGCTAGAGGAGTTCTTGCTGCGAATATCTTATAAAGAAGGAATCACAGTCAAACACCATGAAAATGACGATAGTGCACACTAGCAATGTCTCTTCTGTGAGAAAGGAGAAAGGGGTTGTAGGAAACAGAACCACTAGATTGTGAAATTTATTAGAAGCCCTGTTAATGCAAAAAAAAGAGGGTTTTGAGCCGAACTTCTTCAGATGGGGCAGTGGAACTCCATCTTAAAACGTATCCGACTCTTTTAAAGCTAGAGGATTGCATCAGCAGTTTCTGGGCGGTAGAATAATCCAACCATTTATTCAGCAACAGATTAGATAGCAGCCTTCCCTTTTAGATTTCAAGAGAAAATCAGTTCATGAAACTTGTTAAAATAATTGGCTTCCTCAAGGAGAATCATTCATTTCAATTGGAGCAAAACAAGGATCTACCCTATTTTGTGTTAAATGCGAACAGATTGGAAGAAAAATTACAAGGGGGGGGGGAGCAAGGTTGTATAACACATTTTTATAAATTTTTACTCAGCTTAAAATAAACTCTTATTTGAAACACCCACATCAACAAAATACCAAGTAAACATTTCTACAGAGATGCAAGTAGCTAATGGCAAAAAAAGCTGAAATCAAGATGAATTTCTAAACCTGGAAAACGATGAGTGTGTGTGTGCGTGTACATGTGTGTGTGTGTGTGTGTGCGTGTACATGTGTGTGTGTGTGTGTGTGTGTGTGTGTGTGTGTGTGTGTGTGTGTGTATTAGTGCAAAAAAGGTTTTGATATTTTTAACTCTTTATTTGCTGAAAAACATTTCATTTTACTTAAATTGAGCTGATTTTGGTATGCAACTTCCCCCCCCCCTTTTTTTTTTTTTTTTTTTTTTTAGTGTTGGCACAAGTTCACTTTTATTTTTAATGGAAATTGCTCCAGACAAGGCGTGATGCTAGTTGATGTAATGAGCTATAAAAAAAAAAAAAATCAAGGTAAAAATCAGCCAATAAGTGTGGGATAGATTCTGAACCAGAAAACAGCATTTCTTTCCCCTCTGTCAGAAACATCGCTCATGGAATGCTAGAACTAAAAGGAAAGAAAAAGTTACAAAAGTAAACTGAAGGTGTACTTTCTACTTTCCTTTTATTAAAACGTCCACAGATGTGACAAGATGTTGATACACCTGAAGAAGGTCGGAGGTTACATCGATCGAAACGCTGTAAAAATCACACTAAAGATGAGAACAAATGATGAATAATACAAATAACCAATCCTCATCTCAAGAATTCAGAAATGTCAAGATGTTAAATCAATCAATGAAGATTTTTGCAACCAATCTGATACACCACTCAACTATTAAATTTATATATTTAACCATAGAACTTGACTTTCAAGTAACATTTCCTTGAGTTTAATACACAATTACACATTTTCTAAAAAGTTTGCTCAGTTTTTATTTAAAACGGCAAGATTACAAACACATTCAACACAAAAAATTACAAGATATGCTAAATAGTAATGGTTACATTTGCTAGAACATATTTCATTGTTTAAATTCGCAAGACGACGTTAGGATATAGGAAATTAGGTTCAGCAGGTCAACTTGTGCACTCAGATGTCACCATAACCTACTATATGCTGGAAATGGATATGATCTCACATGGCCCAAAGAGAGAGAGAGACTGGAAAGAACTAAGGAGTTTGATTGGAAACTTAGGGGTGAAAACATGGATTAAGAAATATACTGATAAGATGATTATCAACCTCTGTTTAACCCCCTCTACCTGCCACACTGGTCAGTGACCCAAGCGAATAAACCCCTTGTTTTAAATCGTTTGTCTTGACTTACTCCTTTTTGCGGGTATAAACGAACTTGTTTGCAAGTGGAATTTTCTCAATCTAGTAGGGTCACTTTAAGGATGCATACAGAAACAAACAGATAAGTAGATTAATGAACTTCCATGCATAAAACGCAACAGGTAGACCAGAATTGATGAATAAAGTTTACATAAGGTTTTTGATATCGGCAATATTTGTTCTTTACGAATCAGTGTAATTCAACGCCTGTCATCTTAAAGAGAGGAAATTTGCCAAAACTCGTTAAAAATGAATCCAATGAAAAGAACACAAGATCTGACATGTTTTAAAAACATTAATGTAAAAAAAAAAAACGTCAAACGATTCGATAAATTATGTACTCCAACATATATACTTGAATAATGAACGTACTAATTAATCTCCATGCTGTGATGTTATTTCATATGCCTCTATTTACTGACAAACTTTCCTGGGCAAAAGTAAAGAGTTTAAGTAACTCAGTTTCAACAGCATGGATATGCACAAGAAAATATGATAAACATAAATGAGTATACCCTCCCGTAAAAAAAAAAAAAAAAAAAAAACAAGCTTTTCACACTCGTTCATAAAATATTTGAATCGGTGACATTAAGAAAAACACAAAAACGCTTCAAATTATAAAGTTTAAGAAAACGTATAAATTACTACAAAAAAGCAGAAATTATGTTTCAATCCTTAGTGCGGGTAACACTCAAAAGACAATTGCAAATTACTTAAAACTCCTACCTGGTCATGGCTGACGGAATGAGAACATGCTACCCTCATGGATTAAATAACGATTTCCGTTTGAAATTCCATGCACATTCCAGAATTTGATAGAAAGATTTGAGTTCAACAAGATACATCTGACTGAAACGTGATGAAAATCCAGATGAAAACAGTAGTCCAAAGAATCCAAATACGAAAAAGATAAAAGTTTAAAGAAATGAAAACGTCTCATTATGGAAATAGATTGAAAGTGTTTTACTTGCTATTTGCTTTCTTAGTTCGTCTAAATTCCTTAAATGGATATGTTTAGTAGTTTTATTCTCTAGTTACCTTTTGTGTGAGGAGACATGTATTTTTCTTCGATGAATATTAATCATTTATTATACGTAGAGACACCAACGTTCCATGCTTACCCAATCATCGGTGCAGGAAGTGATAATTACTGCTGGTCACAGGACGCCAACAAAATCAACCTTGGCTTTGCAGACTGGTGTTTTTCCACTCGGCCATCAGGAATTAGCGTTTAAATGGAAATCAAGTAAGGAAGTTATGAAGCCATGTAAGAGGGCTGTCATAATTCAACAAGCGATGAAAGTATTCTAACAAAAAGGAAGTTTGTGAATGATGCACGCAGCTAATTTACAGCTTTATTCTCAATTCACAAATTGGGCTTAACTTAAAATTTAAGTAAAAGGGCTTTATGTTCAATAAATATTAATCATTTTTTATACCTACAGATACTAGTGTTTCATGCTTACGCAATCATCAGTGCAGGAAGTAATAATTATTGCTGGTAGCAGGACTCAAAGTCAAAGCCTATATATATATATATATATATATATATATATATATATATATTAGTTCTTTATTATAGAGTAGGGAATTCACAAGCTTAATTATTTTCCTTGATTCTTATTTTCTTTGCTGTATGAACTTGAAGCCAAAGTATATTAATAAAATTAAGTGACCAATTCTTGCATGCCCGTGTTTCCCCTCCTCTACACAACTTATTTTTATTTACTCTTCATAGATTGCTCATTGAAATCAAAAATGCATTAACTGAAGCACTAAGACCTTTAAAATCTTAGGAAGTTAAATCCCGTAGAATGTATTTCTATTTTTTCATGAATAAGTCAGCCATTTTATTCTTTTCTTTATAGTTAAAAACAAACAAGTAAAAATGGATCACTTTGTGCCATGACTTTTGAAGCAGTTTTGTTGTTAGATAGCAAAGCCATTTAAATTAGCTTTAATAATTCTAAGCTAATTCCCATGTGCAAAACCGAATTAAATTATTGGATGTGAATAGCTTTCCAAATTTTAAGAGATTCAAATCAAATTAGATTAACAGGAACAACAATTATAATTTTATAACAATTTGGTTCAATTAATCATTTGCCATCTGTCCTGTTGCAGCGACGTACGTCTTCAATAGTTTGCACTGGTGATGGGACGATTCCAATATTTTCACTGATTCCGTTGTAAAATGCTGATTCCGAATTGTTTTACATCTTTGAATATATATAGTTTTGTTTGCTTTCATTTTTAATTTTACCTTAAAAACCCATATAATATGTGCATATATTTGTACAAATGTATAAAAATACACTGCTGAAGGAGTGATTTAGAAATGTTAGTCTTACTGCTAGCTTGAAATAAATATTCATTCTATTAGTAGCACCAGCAGAAGAAAATTTTGTTTTAAACAAAAACAAACAAAATAAAAGAATCGTTTCTTGGTATCAGAAAATAGGCACAAATTTTTATGATTCCAATTTAATCAGCTCAACACTAGTTTCAACATACAATTAGTTACCCTGAGGGAGATCTAATTCATAATATAATCCTTCCTACTTGTTTGTCTGGATGACACATGAGCATTAGTGAACAGCTGGTGATCTGGACAACAACCATCAACAAGGATTTGATTAAACTCAGGTCCACATGTGGTCAGCCTTCGACGGTGAAACTACGATTGGCTATCTTAAGTAACCTTGCTTTGAATATCAAGATGTGGTGCAGGTCAGGAAAGAAGCTCAACCAGATTAGATCAGAGTGAATGTCATTGCAATAAGAATTAATAATTTAAGCACAAATGGGATGCAATAATTAAATTTAACTTTAAAAAACTAAGAAAATAGTTCGGTTAAAAAAAAAAAAATTTTTTTTTAAGAATCCCAGGCAAAATGTAGTTAATAATACATTTATAATTTTATTAGTAATTTTGAAAGGCACACAATTAGAATGTATAGAGAATTAAAATGCAGCTCAATTCAATAATCCATGTACAACGTCATTTCACTTCCAATGTACATATAATCATTCACTATAATCAACACCAATGCGTACATATACAGCCATGGCCAAAATTATGGAGCACCTATTAAAAATTGAGAGAATAGTTTAAACCTACATATTTAAAAGGTTAAGAATCGTACAGTAAGCAATTAAGAGCAAATGTAAAATATTTAACAGTAGATTGCAGTATTTATCTGCTTTAAAGCCTCTCTCAAGAGTTTTAACTGAGTTTCATACTAAATTCATTCCGATATTTAAAATGATTCATTGTCATACTAAAAGCTGTTTCTTATTTTTCAGGTAATATTCGATTCCTGCCAGTGCTATAATAGTATATTTAATCGAAAATGCCTCCAAAGAAGCAACTTTCAGAGATTAAAAGGGAACAAATTCTTTGCTTTATCTGGTGAAGGATATTCTCAGAAATTGCCAGAAAGATGGAATGTTCAAGGAAAGTAGTTCAAACAATGCTTAAAAGATGCAAGGAAACAAAGTCTTTCAAAAACAGAAACGAACAAGGCTGTAAAAAGGCTATAACCACCAGGAAAGATGGATCTTTGGAAAGAGCATCTCTTGTAGATAGGAAGAAAACTTCTTCAGAACTTGCTGAACTTAAGGAGGATGCAAACAAAAACATATCAGCTCGAACAGTGAAAAGAAGGTTATTAAAAGTGGGATTAAATGGATGCAAAACAAGGAAGAACCCATACTTGTCTCAGGCCAACAAGAAAAAAAAAAAAACGACTGAAATTTGAAAAAAAAAAAAAAAAAAAAAAAAAAACCATGAAAATTGGACATCTGATGACCAAGCCAAAATTGTTTGGTCTGACGAAGGTAAGTTAACAGCTTCTATTTCCTAAAATTTGGATTAACAATTGAAATTCATAACATTCATTCAAAAATAATTTCTTTTTTTCATCAGATTTTTGGCATCTCTGGAGCAGTTTGTGTTAACCATAGGGAAGGAGAAGCATTCCATCCTGATTGTGTGGTTCCAACTGTCAAATTTGGAAGAGGAAGCATAATGGTTTGGAGCTGCATTCTTCAGGCCTGGAATGTTGTACACATGTGAGGACAGAATAAACTCCACAATTCATACTAACATGCTAGACAAAGTTTACCAAACTTCTTTGACTAAAATATCTAATAACATTCCCAGTAATGTAATCTTCCAACAAGACAATGCCTCATGTCAAGTTTCAATAAGTTGGTTTGAGAAAAAAAGAGATTACAGTGATGATATGGCCCCCTTAAATCCCAGTGAAACTTTGATGTCCCATCTAGGGCAAAGAGTGAGAATGCACAAATGTTCATAAAAAACAAATTCATGAAGAGTGGTAGAAAATAGATCCTACCACCTGCAACAACTTTGTCAATAATATGAAAAACGAATAAAAACTGTTATAAAGGCAAAAGAAGGACATGCCAAATATCGATTGTTGTTAGAATAGATTTTTTAATGTTTACTATTCTTAACCTTTAAATATTTGAATAGTTGAAAACACAATTATCCATATGGATTCAAACGTTAAAAAATTAAAATATACTGAAAGCACTATATATGAAACTAAACTAAAATAAACAATGTACATTTTGATAGTAGTAACATTTTGAAGTGTCTAGGTGCGTAACCATCCAATATATATATATATATATACATACACACACATGTAGTTACATATATATGTTGTAATGTAAAGTTATAAATTATAATTAAAAAAACTGCAAATTCTATACCCTTGTAAATGACACCTTTAAAACCATTGTACATTTATTTTAATCACGGTCTTAACACTTCAATTTTTTTTTTTTTTTTTTTTTTTTTTTTTTAAAACACACGAGACGCTTCACTAGTTCAAAAATTTAAATATATTTTTAACTGAAGCATATAAAAGCATCCAGATTTTAAATGAAAAACAATCAAAACTGCCTGAAGACGACTGTTGAAACTCAGTCAAAAGTACTTGCAAAAAGCAACCAAAAAAAACAAAAAAAAAAAAAACAAATGGACCAAGAACAATTCGAAAAATTACAAAAAAAGCTTATTAAGCAAGAACACTCCGTGCTATTCAACAATACTTGTCTTAACGAAAGCATGCTGCCTAAATACACAATATATATATATATATATATATATATATATATATATATATATATGTTTTAATTTTTTCCATATTTTGTATTCCTGCACGTCACCAATAGAAAACGAATACAGAAAAGTTATAAACTTTTATATAGTTCGTATTCATTTTTTATATTTACATACACACACACTATCAAAAATATGCTACTTTACATATTTAAGGAAAATAGCAAATTTTTTTATTTGCTTTCTATACCGATTTATACGTTTTTCTTTGGTTAAACTTTCCAGTTTAAGAAGTCTTTTTTCTTTTTTGAACTGTTAAATTATCCTTTTGTTATTTAACTTCACCAACATGCAGGCGATTGGGGACCACCCGTAAATTTAAAATTCCCTTGACACTTCCTCCTTTAGAGAAAGTTGATTCACCCGCCTAGGGTGAATGCCATACAACAAACAAAACTTCAATTCAGACGTTATTTAATGTGAATAGCGACAAAGGGTAAATTATTTTTTCATCATTTTTGATGGAGGATTCATACTTGCGTGTAAAATTTCAGCTTCGACTGAAACCAACTTTAAATCATTCCCTTCATCACATGACCAAGCTAAGCAATCAGCTATCTACCCCCAATAAGCTCAATCATACCTAATAACCGGTTGCACCTGGCAAATCAAAACTAACTTTAAAAGTCTATTACTGTCAAGTAATATTTAACAATAGCCGATGCTTAAGATTACTCCTTTCAACAGAGCTTAATATCTAATTAAGTCAATGACAATTAAACGAATGGAAATCTACAGCAACAGCATTTTATAAAGACTCATCTTTAGGGTTGAACAACACGTCTATATGCAGTCAATGGCCGACACAGCCAGATTAAGTGGATAAAAAGATTTAAAACCTTTTTAATTTTATGACTCAATTTTGAAATAATTAGAAAATTATGGAACAACTAAATGAGATCAAAATGAGTGACCATTCAAGATTGATTTCAGTTCATGCAGCAACAGGTTTCAGTAAAAAAAAAAAAAAAAAAATCTAACAGTGTGTGTGTGTTCGTTCGCGCGCACTCGCTTACTAGAGAGATAGTTGATAGAAAAAGACAAACAGACAGAGAGACACATACAGAGACAGACAAAAGGATACAAAAGCTCTAAGTTGAGTTGTTCTCAACTAAGCTGGAGTTCTCCACTAAGGGGCGGGAGGGAGTGGGTTCGGGGAGGGGCGCACAGATGAATCCATAGCCACAAAATAAATAAAAATGCATCACAGAACACATCCACAACCATCTAGTGGTGGTGGCTTATCCTTACTCAAAAGGCACCGTTGGCCGTGCTCAAAGGTTGGGTTGGAGTTTCTCTAGCAGCGTTTGTTTTAAATGCTATTATGTTAGTGTTAGTTATTCGTTAGTATGAATGCAAATTTTGAATCAAATATTTTGAAAAGGGGTGGGGCATATCATTCTGATACATGATAAAAGGGGTGATGGGTTAAAAAGGTTGAGAACCACTGCTCGCATTCACTGATTAGTGTACAACTCTAAACTGTACACATTAGCAGAATAATATTTATTGCTACAAAAAACACAACATAAATTACAAAGCAATGTGTATAAAAAGTTGCAGAAACGATAGCCCAAACATACGACTTCTGAAATTTTAAAAGGCCTCATTTAAAAAAAAATTATATATATATATCATCTTACGCTACTAATTTATATATAATCTATATTATTTAGATTGTTAATATATAAGAAACGGGCATGTTTTTGAAGATTGCAAGAGTATTTTTTTGTTTTGTTTTTTTCAATGAACAAAATCCTTATTAAAATTTTTTTTTTTTTAAATATTTCTTTAAAAAAGAGGACTACAACTAGATAATACAAAATATCAGTATATTATCTGTTCTGATACTACACTTCTTTTTCTGTTATCGGTCAGTGAAAGAAATCGCTCTACATTGAGGAAATTTTGTAATTTTGTCCTAATTTTTGTGGGGAGCTGGATTTTCTCCACATTTAAAATCGACCTATATATATATATATATATATATATATATATATATATATATATATATATATATATATATATATATATTCACACACACTAGCAGCACAGTCCTGCTTTGCTCAGGCCCTATGTACTGTTCATAACTTTATGTGCAGGTCTTAAGTGTGCATATGTACGGTAATCCTTACCATATAATAGGCTTCCTTAACTACCATAGAGAAAAGGTGATAAACCACAGGTCCGGTTTTTTGTTTTTTTTTTTAACTTTGACCCCAATTTTGACCCCTTAACATTTGTTTGGAGTTCAAATAAAAGCAAAAAGGTTGACCCATGTCCAAGTAAACTACATCTAAAATTTCAAGTGTTTAGACCCAAAGTTGACAGAGGAGTTTGGTAGCGTTTTCAAAGGTCAAATCGTTGAACTTTGACCCGTTGAATGTCAAATTTCTGGTCGAAAACTGATTAAAATTTTTTTCGCAAATCTTAATACCCCTTATATCAAGTCTAGAGTCTGTAGACCAAAAATTGACAGAGTAGCCTGGTAGGGAAATGTACACACGCACACAATTTCACTTTTATGGATATATAGATTACACACAAGATTCAAGGAATAATACCCGGGCGGTCCACAGAGTTTTTTTTAATTAAGAAAAAAAAAAAAGATTTAGAAATCACTCATTAAAATGTACATTTTCCTTTATTTATTCAAAATTAAACCGTCTCTTCATTTATACACATTTGTCAATCATTGTCAAATTTATCAATTAGTTCATTCTGGTTATTACTATTTTCTGTGTAAAACATAAAATGAAACTAATCTCACAGGAAAATTTTCCGTTTTCAATTGTTATACCAATTATCTTAGAAAATTCACATTGACCCATTTGCACGATCGCCTGCCGTATTATAGGGACGACCTATTTCTAGTTTGAACAAGTTCGTCGGAAACAGTGTAACAAACATTGCAATATACATTCACTCTAAAAATATACACCATGATAATCCCGCATTTTATAATTTAAAAAAAATAAAAAATAAAAATAATATAAATAGGAGTTTGGTTACATCTTTGAAAACGTTCCGTAAGAAGATAAATTTGTAATTTGTAAGTCAAATAATGTCATCAAATATTTTACAAAATGATTTTAATCATTTTTTTTTTTTCTTTTTTTTGAGACTTTCGGTGTAAGACACCTTTTTCAAATACTTTTTGTTTTTGTTTTTTCTCTTCATCTTTCTGTTGAGAGGTCAACCCCTCGTGAAGAGAGAAAAGGATAGATCCGATATTGTTTATGGTTGTTGTAAATCTGAAGTCGACATGTATATTCGTGGTTGGCACGAATTTTGTTGTTGTACAGCATTCATCCTAAGCGAGTTGAACCAGCTTCCTTCAAAAGGAGGAAGTCTCAAGGAAAACTTAAATTCACAGGCGGTCCCCAATCGCCTGTACTGTTGAGTGCACTTTTGGTCAGGAAGCCTGATCTGTAAGCACCAAATATTTGAACAAGTATTACCACTCTGGGCCAAAATGGACTTGGGAACAATGGTAACTAAGGGACAACTTCACATTCCCCACAGTCTCCAAATAGGGCATCACCACTGGATATCTTTTAAAGTCATACCTAGAACCAAAATAAGAGTTTAGTCATATCTTCTAAACATTTTGTAAGGTTAATTTAAAAAAATTAGAAAACCAATAATATATACTAGAAAACCAAATAAAAAAAAATATATATATATATATATATATATATATATATATATTTAAATCATTTAATAAAAGATAAGATAAAATATGGTTTTCTAATATTTAAAAATCAATTTGTTTTTATCTGTATATTTTTACATAATATACCTACGTTCAGTCACAAACGTTAACGAGTAAAAAAAAGAAAAGTTTTTCTTTCTTTCTTTTTTTTTTTTTTTTTTTTATAGCCTCCGGATGAACCCATTTCAAGTGGAAAGGGAAAACGAAAAGCCAGACACATATGAAATGAAATTGAAAAGAAATCTTGTACTCTAGATAAAAAGTCAACGAACTGTTATTTTATTTTAGACTAGCATTTCAACCCGGCGTTGCCCGGGTGTTTGGATGTGTGTGTTGAGCAAAAAAAAGTGGTAGTAGGAAGGCAGGCTCGAATCCGTACTGCGAAGGAGGAAAACAATGGGGAAAAAACCTGACGTTTTTGCTGTTACGACCACCGCCAAACTGGAAGTGACATTTTTAAATTAAGGCTAGACAATCGAAAGGAGAGGATGACTTTCAAAAATATCGGCGAAAAAAGCGACCCCCCCCCCTAGAAAAGTGCCCAGTTTAAGGTGAAGATATTAATGTTTTTAGCCAATTTTTCGATATTTGTCGTCTGAAAGGTCGAACTTCAAAACAATACTGATCTTGTAAAAATCTCAGTACCCTGCATATCAAATTTCGAGTCGAGTAGACAGAAAATTGACAGAGTTATTGCGTAGGGAAATGTACACAGACACACAGAAACTTTCACTTTTATAGATATATGGATCATCAAAAATTATAATTTGTACATAAAAAATTAAATTATAATTTTACGATTTTATATGAATGTTAGTGCGAACATTAGTGAAGCATTATTTATTCATTTATTTTCATTATTTTCGACAGAAGGTATATTAAAATAGATATAAACTTCGCAGTAAGTATTCGTCTGCTATATTATTTAAATAGAGTTGTTGGATTCTAGTTGTCAAAACAGGAAGTCAGCTATGTAAAAGTAAATTTCTCACACTTGGACAAATATATTTTCCTCAAACAATCACTATTTTTAAAACATAAGCACAAAATGTTACAAGGACACAAATTACTTAAAATAGAAAGAGTATCCAGGCGAAATTCTGAAATGGACTAAAAAGACATGTTTATGTGAAAACAGTTTTGAAGTTTTATTTCTGTAAGGAACGGGTGTGGGTGGGGTCAGGTCGGAGGGGGGCCTTCCTCTTTCTTACTTTTCTGCCGTTATTTCCATGGAAGGTGCTCGACTAAGCTCCAATCTCGTGTTTCTTCTTGTAAGATATTCACAGCAAGAACTCATCTTGTCACAACAGAAAGTGATTTTCTGTTCTCTCATTAAGTGCCTAGCGTTAGAAATAATTTGCAGGAAAAAAAACTTGTTTGCATAGGCACCCCACTTGTGGAACATTACTACAGGTTTGCTTTCTTGTTGATTACAACTTGAACGTCTTAAAATCCAATGCCAATAGTTTTTTGTTTTTTCATAAGCTTTCCCCATAGGTAATCAAACAGTTTATACCATATGATCACTGCTACTTAGTATTCTCAGTGTTTCTCATCTATGCTGACAATGATTCCATTTTATTAAACTTCATCCCTGAGTGTCTCTTGTCCTTGGTAAGAGATAACAAACCAGTAAAAATAAAAAGATCTAATATACTTGTTGAAATGATCGCCTGCAAGTCACTACAAAAATTTACAATCCATGATGAACAGTACAAATATTCAGTCCCAAACAACGTTCTCAGGAACATAAAATACTTAAAAAATTTTCTTTATGTTTATCAAAACATTAACTGTTTCATTTTATAGAAACGAAAGGTGCAAAAATCATTTTCATGAACAAACATCAGCTTTTATTATTCGGACTACTATTCTCATCTTGCATATTATTCTTTGAATCTTTTCGTGTATGTAACCTCTGACCTTCAAATATGTCTGTTGAACTTTAGAATCTGTACAGAATTTCAAACAGAACTCTTTATTTAACCAACAGAAGTAACTTGCTCTCGTTCCATCAGCCATGACCAGGTAGAACCTGTGATGCAGTGGATAAAACTGCATAATAATCAATTCCACATGCCAATCTTCTGGAGATGGAAGGTTAACTTCTCAGCAGAAGTGATGCTAAAAATACAATCATGTATTACTTACGACTTCTACCGAGTCATGGTTGATCGAACAAGAGCAAGTTACCCTCATGGAGCTCCTAGGACTACCCAGAACGAATGCTTCAGCCCACCAGATGAAAGGTTACCAAAATAACCCAATTTCTGCAGAATCAACTGTTGAGATCAGAACCTCAACTGGCCAGCGACCACAAGCACAACCCGACATCAAACGAATGACACAAATCACTGTTATTTATAGCCCCCCCCCCCACTGCAGAGAGATATGACAAATCACTGTTATTTGCAGCCTCCCCACTGCAGGGAGATATGACACAAAGTCGGAAGATGGAGAGAGTCAAGCTAGTGCCCCAAAAGAAGCACTTTAACCTTTTAAAAATTTCCTTGACAGCTTATCAGCATTCCTCAGTCAGGGCACCTCAGATAGTAAGCAATGAACTTACTCTGTCTGAAAGACAAGAGTCAAGGCCTAAGAGAGTGGACCTTCTAGGACTATCTAGAAATAATGCCTAAGATTGCTAAATCAAAGGCCACTGAAATGACCCAGTTTCTCTCAGATTGATTGTCAAGAACTTTTTCTTTGTACTTTTATGGTTAGTAGCTTTTTTTTCTTTTAATGCAAGCTACCTAAATAAATCTTTTTTTTAGTGATTTTATGGCAAATTAATGTTAAAAAAGAAAAAAAATTATTTTTCATCAATTTCATATATATTTTAATATTTAATCCTGATTAATATTTTCGTTATTTAGTTTAAGGTTTCCTTAATCACTTTCATGCTAATTTCCTTATGAACACTGGGAAAAAAAAATTTTTTTGATACATTTTTTTCTGTATGCACCATTTTGTTAGCTATTACCGTCGTTGACTTACATTCTACTAGAGAGCTCAAATAAAGGAGAGGAAAGGAAGAAAGGAGAAAAACAGTCAGATTTATGTATTTCATAGCATCATCATTTCATAATTGCTGTTGCAGGTTGATTGGTTAGTGTACCATACTTAAAGATAATTTTTATATTTATTAATAAAGGTTGTGAGTTCGGACCTTACCTAAAGCATAATAATTTTTACTTTAATTTCATCCCAAAATGAATATGGACATTACAAATTACAATATTATGCAGACTTTTTATTTTATTTATTTTTTTTTTTTCTACATAAATTGCAAAATTCATGGTCTACCATTAACACCGGGTAGCTCTACTAGTTTTATATAAAAGGTCCAATTGAGGGGGGAAAAATGTCCAAACTAATAATTCATTTTTGTTTATCAAGTGACTATGAAGATCGTTTATCCTACTTCTGATCTGGTCAACAAGTTCTGCCCAAATTAGATCAGGAGTAACAAAAAAAATGAGACAATGTCTGCTAATTGATGTCTATTTCAACGTGTATTATTAGCAAACATTTACGATGGTCGGCAGACAGAAGAAGAGTGGCTACTGCTGCAACTTACAATCTATTAACTGCAGTCATTAACATGACTTGTAAAGCCAAATCGAGATTAACCCAGTCAAAATGGACTGCACAACAAAGTAAACTTGAATCTTACATAATTCCTTTCTTTCAACTCGGTAATCGTTACGATTGACAACATAAATAGCCTGCTTCGTTTACATTAAAACGCCTCCGTTCAGTCTCGAATGACAATGGATAGCCCCTCTAAGGGTGATTGCGCATGTAATTGTGAGGCAAGGGTTGCACAATCATCAACCACACCTCTCCTAAATCGGCACTGTTTGAGTTCAGTGGCAAGAAGTTCAGGACGACCGGAAACAATGCCGAGATAAGCAGAGAGCACATACAGCACACACTAGTTGAAATACCTACTTTAACTATTCTGCTGCACAGCAACTCAAGCAGAAAAATCTTTACTTTAAATTCTAGTAAAAACAATTAAAAATTTACCCTTTAAACTAGTAAACATTTTTAGCAGGAAAATAGTTATAAAATGAAAAAAATCTTTTTCAATGCAAGATTTTTTTTAATATGAAAATTTTTTTTTAAGTTCCAGAACTAGTATTGTGTTATTTAAAAAAAAAAAATTATAAAAACTTTTTGTTTTTTTAACGGCCAGGTTTTTTTTTCTTAACATCCAGGTAGTTATCGGCAATGTTTTGTTTGTTTTTTTTTTGTTGTTTTTTTTTTTACTTATGAATTCAAAATTCTGGTTGTTGAACGAGGAAGCATCAGGCATGCTGGTATTTTAAAGAGATAGGTTGTTCATTAAGAAACATTGATAGGGTAGAAATATTAAATAGAAAATAGAAGCCTTTTTCAACGGGGAAATTAAAAAATAATTTAAATTTAAACTTAAAAATAAAAAGTCCTGCATTGAAAAAGGATTCAATTTTCAATTTAATATTTCTAACCTATCGATGCTTTCAAATGAACAACTGGAATTTGAAATATTGGAAAAACATTTTTGAACAAGCGGTGATATTTATTGGAGGTGTTTCCATAAGTATTTTATTTAATTTTCGATTTTTGAGCGATTATTGAGGCTTAACTATGGCTCTATTGAAACCATTTTAATTATTTAAGATATCAATCAGAAATCTTTAAAACAACAATAGCATATGTTGGTAACTTAGATTTTGTCCATTATAAAATTGAATTGTAAAGTAAATGCATAAATTGTAATATAAAAATCAAGAATTCAACTGTATTATTTGGATTATTCAAACTACCGTTCTCATCTTGAGTGTGATTTGCAAACGTTTCGGTCGATGTAACCTTCGCTCCCTCTTCGGATGCATTTTGTCTAACTTGTTCAAATTTCCAGAAAGATCCCAGAATTTGACAAGATACACCTGAAAAAGATTGAGATTACATTGGCTAAAACTGTGAATAACACTCAAGATGAGAACAGCAGTCTGAATAATCCAGATAGGTAATTTTAACTATCCTCATCTCCAAAATTCAGAAACGTCATAAGTATCTAATTTTTCAGAAAATAATGACCAATTTCAAGCAACAAACATTTAGGTCATGAAACTCACGCAGAATCCATTTAATAAGCTTTTTCATCTTTTTTACTTCAGGTGGTTGGACATCGGTGAAATACTGACATCAAGTGCTCTGACACTTTGACTCGAGTTTTATTTAATAGTTTGTGTGCAAAAAGTACAAGACAATGGAGATGGATATTAATATCAAAACCCATACATTATAACAGACCCGACATCCAAATGGCATCTTATACTAAATTTAGTGCAATTCTAGCCAATTCCTTGGAAGGTTCTAAATGTTTAGTAGTAGTAGTAATAATATAATAAATATATATATATATATATATATATATATATATATATATATATATATATGATGATTGCAGCGTCTTGTCAAACGAGTGCCACTCCTTCAGGCACTAAAAGTCCATGAGCCGAAAATGACTTTAGTCTTGCCGGCAAAATTCACACGCTCAAACAGACATGACACTAAAGACGGTCATTAGTATATATACATATATATACATGCACGCATACATACATATATACACATAACACACATATATGCATACATACATATACACAATATACATACATAAATATACACAAGACGGTCAATGGCATACATACACACACATATATATATAAATAAATGCAAATATACATATATACACACATACCTGTAAACATATACATATATACATACACAATGCATAATACACATACATACACATGTACATACATATAAATACACACACACACATACAAATACATACACACATATATATATATATACATACACTTATCTACATACATGAACATGCACTCATACACAAACATGTACATATATACACATACATGCATACATATACATACACACATATGCATATGCACATACATACAAACAATATATATACGTATATACATACACACACACACACACATACATACATATACACATACACCTGTACATATACATATATACATTTAATGATGGCAGATCAATTATTACATGCTTCCAGCATTTCAGGCCTACATGCGTCACAACTTTTCCATGGCTGAGGGAGTATCTATACAAAGATGATGTTACAGAGTTTTAGCTTTGTGCGACAGCTAAATCTCTCTCTGTTCAAAATGTTGACATCCAGTAACAAGCAAGAGCAAGATAGCCAGCAACAAGTCGAACTGCAGACCAGCTTAATGCGGGTACTGGTCTCCCGTTTTATGGGGGTTTTTTTTGTTTTGTTTTTTAAATCTAAGATTTGCTTCTCCTAGAGGGGTTGCCTTCACCATGGCTTACGGGAGCCCTCTCCACCCCACATACACATGACAATAAACATATGCTTACATACAGATGTATGTCAACATACGCATGCATATGCACATACATATGCCTATACATACATAAACACACATATACATGTAAAATACACATGAAGGAACATTCCAAAAGTCATACATAGTAAGTGATCAGCAGCTGGACCGTTTTCGTCCCTTTTCCTTCCTGATCTTTTTCCTCCTTCCTTTTTTGTTTGTTTGTTTTTTGTTTTTTTTTAAATAAAAAGTTTGTTTTAGACTCACACACATGCAGTACATGATAATGATTATGATCATGTTGACAAATTCACACATAATTTTCCAAATAACTCAACGTACGAATCGACGAAAAACAACAGTCCAATTGATATATATATACATACATACATACATACATACACATTAATATACTCTATTAGTTCGTTAAGAAAATAATAACCAATTTCAGAAACAAAATTTAGTCATCAAACTCCTGCAGGGACCCATTTAATGAGCTTTTTAATTGTTTTACTTCTGATGGTCGAACACCAAATACCAACATTTCTGATATTTTGACATGAATTTTATTCAACAGTTGCTTTCAAACATTGTAAAAAGTGCATGGCACACGAAAACATAAGCGGAAACGCGCCATCAGAGGAAATCCCATGAAATGGTGCGTATTCTCTCTAGATGATGCAGCCTTATCTAGAGGCCTGAATGAAATGACTCACACGTGAAAACAGCCTATAAACATTATGTATTATACATAACAAAAAAAGCTGTTTCTTCTAAACAATAGGTTCTGTTTGTCGTTCACCATCAGAGAGAGTTTCTGCTACTGTTCATGTAACAAATATCATTATATTCAAATATTCATTGGCAAGGGTGCATGGGCAGTTTTTTGTCTTGTTCATTTTTCAAGAATCTCATTACCACCAAGAAATTTCTGAAACCACCTTTTATACTGTCCATCATTTGTAGACCTTGTTTATAGCTTATCATGAGCGAGTTTGGACATGTATGAAAACTGTACGCATTTATTAGTCTGTCATCCTCACTATTAAGGACACTCTTTAAGTCACACACACACACTTCTGACCCTCGCCTTTCCTGTTTATCCTTTTCCATTTGATACACAAAAGTATCAAAGTATATATATATATATATATATATATTAGTGATGGGATGATTCCAATATTTTTCCCCAATTCCAATACAATTACCGATTCCGTACTAAATTCCAGATTCCAATTCTTTATAAATCTCTAAATATTTAACTATAAAATGGTTATTTTGTCCCGATTACCGTAAAAACACAACTTTTAATGCACACATATTTTTTTTCAAACGTAAAACCACACTTGTAAAGAAGTGATTTATAGATTTTAACTTTACTGGAAGTTTAAACAAATAGTTATTTTATTTTTACTACCAACAGTGGAAGATTTAAAATCAAATAAAAAAAATAAATAAATAAAAGGAAGCGTTTTTTGGCGTCGGAAAATAGGCACAGTTCCGATTTTGCCGATTCTATTCCGATTAATCATCCCAACACTATATAACGTATGTTTTAGACGTATTTGTATATGTTAAAATAATGAACATTTAAAACTACCATGCAGTAGTAAGCTGACCGCCTTCAGTCGTGGTTGGGTAGTAAACTGATATATTGCATTTTTTTTTTTATATGTATATATACATATCCTTATTTTTGAAATCATTATCTATTTTTTACTTTAGCGGAGGGGGGGGCATAAATTACCGACTTGTCTTAAAAAGGCTCACAATTTTTTTGACATTTATTCATAACTTTTTTTTTGCAGTCGAAGAAATTCTTTCAGTCACGAGTCAGAGAGTAAAAAGACTCCCGGGTTACATCGGGTAGAGACCATTTGTGTTATTTAATGAACACATTTAAAACTACAATGCAGTTGTTAGCTGGCCGCTTGATGTCATTACGTATGCCAGAGCTGTACATGCTATTTTAAATACATTTACAGTTAACGGAAACTAATAATTTGTGCTTTGATTTTCATTTATAATCATTAATATTGATTCTTATTTTAAAAACATCTATAAATGGACGTACTTTTTAAGTAGAACTCATAAGAAGCCAATACAACATAGATTAAACTAAAAAAATAAACGTTTATTTATTTAAAAATTATCAACTGATTTCATGCTTGATGAAGGCTTATCAACAAAACTAAATTGATTTCTAAAAAAAATTTCATTTAAAAAAAAAAAAAATGTGTTGTATTGGCTTTTTGCAGATTCTAATTCAAATTTACAAATTTTATGTAACAGTACATATGGACGCACGCGAGAAAATCAGATGCAATTGAAGAATAGCTGGATAGTGAAAATATTAGGAGCAGCAGCCATTAAAGCATGTATGCAAATTAGCAAGTGTGCACGAGCTTGTGTTACAAGAAAAAGAGAAAAGTACACCATGTGGTTGAAGAGAGAAGCAAGTTGTGTGCCACGCAAGATGGACGTGTGAATACGAGTGCGAGAAAGTGCTGGCTAGCGCCAGCGCCAGGTAGTAAGGAGAAAGACACTTAAAAAGCACATATGTGCATCAGGTGGCAGAGGAACAGAGCCTTTTAGAGCACGTGTGTGCTAAAAGACTTTAGAAATATAATAAAAGGAGTTGTTTTGGAAGAACCACAAATAAATGCATTTCATTTTCACTTAAAAAAATGCGGAGTCAGATTTTTATTCCTGCCCTTTGTTTGTTCCTGCAACAATACCCATATCACATTTATATCAAAAGAAAAAATCTAATTCATTTTACACGAGCCACACGCGATCCTCCTGATTGAAACATTTGAACAATCACCCATTTAAGATCATGCTGACTTTGATTTTTAGTGATACCATGTCGTGAGGAAGGGGGAAAAAAAAAAAAAAAAAGATGCAAGCGGAGTTCATGCCTGATGAAGACGAAACTAAGTTGATTTAAATTTTTTTTTTTTTTTTTTTTTTTTAATCTGCATTGCATTGACTTCTCAACTTACAAATTCCAATGCAAATTTATGCAAGTTTTACACCTAGGTAAAAAAAAACAAAAATAAAACTGATTTTATTTATTTATTTATTTGGCTTAGGTAGTAATTTTTCACAGTCATAACCTTCTAAAAAGATATTGCAAATACCTTAGGTCAAAAATATTTGACTGGAAGAGCTAGAAGAATCTCAAAAAAATTAAAAGTCATAAGACTTTTTTTTTTTTTGGTGATGCCAACTATTTTGTGAAATGAATATTTTTCCAAGTCTCTTTATTTTATCTTGATTTTTTTTCTCTCTTTGTAAACACTCAGAAAATTAGTCCTTGCGCAAAAGAGCGGGACAAAATGTTTTAAATAATAATAATAGAACAACAAAGACAAAGACTTTCGCTGGCGAGGACTACTATTGACCCTAACCAGTTATACACTCCTTTTGAAATTTTCATCTCTATTTTTCTCGTTATGTACTGAATATTTGTTAATGAAGCCTATATGAAATATGTTCCTTATTAAATTTTAAAGATTTACCTTGGATTTATTTTATGTAATGTACATTTTGGTGCACTTTAAAAACATTATCTTTCATCTAGCAATTAATGATATAGATATTAAATTTTCAATGATTTTTTTTTTAAGTGCAACAGAATGTACATTACATAAAATAAATCCAAGGTAATTTTTTGATTCGATTTAAATTAAATTTTTATACCTTACTTTGTAAAATTTATCAAAGTGCACTATGAAGATAAATAAATTTCAAATTGAATCTTGTACCTTTATTTTTAAAGCCTATAGTAAAAACATTTTGTTTAACAATTTTCATGCCTTGGATGAAATGCTTTTCTAACTTGTAAAATAGATGACTAAGTTCCTATTTGGTCTTAGTAAATAAAAAAAAATCTTAGATTACTTATCCGGTAACAGCACTGGGTTTGGTGTCCCCACTCCGTTCAAGTCTTCATCAGAAAACTAACATTATCATTTAAAGAATAAACTGATAAGAAAAAAGTGAATGCTGATTCTATATTAGCCTTCAACAGAACTAACAATAAAAACTTTTACTCCGGAAATATAAACATTTCGACTTTTTTAAGTTTTATACTTAAAAATTATAGTCGTTAATGAAGCATACATCATTTTTTTTTTTTTAATGAAGATCAGAAAAAAAAAAAAAAAAAAAAAAAAAAACACTATCTTGAACAACTTACATGGTTCATATAACAGACATGAACCATGAATCAAAAAGGAACGGCAGAGTGTGGTGGTTACATGAACCATGTAAGGTGTTCTTATAAGTTGTTGTTTTTTTTAAGTAAACATCTTAGTACATGATTAAATATGCAGTAAAGACATAATTTTGCAATGAATACCTTCTAAAAAGTATTAAATGACCAACTGAAAAAACTTGATATTTAGAACTTGGAGAATTATTATATCACACACACACACACACACACGTGTGGGGGGGGTTATTGGTTCAGCAAATGAAAATACTGTATCTATAAGACTGCTCAATAACAAATAGAGTTGTATTAAAGTATAAATTTTTATTTATAAAACTCTTCTTTGATTACATATCTGCATTAGCTAGGACTTTTCTCAAAGTTTAACTTCCTCAGGCCACCGAGAGAAGAATGAAAGAATGAATTGGGTTTCTCATTCTTAACAGATTCATCATGGAGACTGAAGAACTGAGAAGAAACTCAATTCATTCTTTCATATTCTTCTGTCGGTGGTGTGAGGAAGTTAGACAGAAAAATTGTAGCTGAAACATATATGCACTTATGTAGTAAAATAATGTTTGTAGAAATAAAATTTTAATTTATACTAGCAGACCATCTGGTGTTGCTCGGTCGTAAAATATTATTAAATATTATATTTTAATTCGTACAGATTTTATATTTATTTTTACAGAGCCAATTCTCTATCGATTATATTGTACCTAATATATAGCAGTGATTTCAAAAGTAAAAAAAAATTTTTTAAATATGACTTTACTTTCCAGTCTTATCCGTTAGCACATAGCCATATACAAAAACTGCAAAAATAATGTTTAACCTACAACTTTTAATTAACGTATATTAAAAAAAAAAAAAAAAAAAAAAACGAGTATGATCAACTTACGCCAAACTAAAATTTTTTTTTTTTCTTTTTAATTTTGACCGCTTAGCATCAATTTTACAGGCTAAAAACCAAATGGAAAGTGTGCTACAGGTGTACACACCCTATATATCAGATTTCAACTCTGTAAACCAAATATTTAGAGAGGAGTTTGGTAGAGAATTTTCGCATATACACCACCAGGATCAGTATATATATATATATATATATATATATATATATATATATATAAGATTCAAACACACGGAAAAATCTTTCCGTGTATTAGTTTGAATCTTAAATTCTGTACAATTATTCACAATGTAGAAACTATGTACAAATAGAATTTAGTGTAATAGGGAAATGAAACCAACTATCTAATAAGAAACTATAAAAAAAATGAATAAGTAATTAATTAACATTCGTTGTTCATGCAAATTATTTAACCTTCATGTAGTAGTCGCTCGCATATCCACGACTGAGTATATTCTAATAAATTTTAAGTAGGCTTTTAATATCAATGTCAGAGCAAAAAAAATAAAAAAAAAAAACTTTATAGGTATATGAATATATATCACACATACACGACCTTCCCTAAAGATTGGTTATGATTAGTTAACAATGAAGCACCACCATTCCGATACATTTGGCGTCTCGTGCAATGAAAGATTACTAACAGTCTCACCTATTGGTGACAAACTGTTCTCAAATATCTCAATATCTTAGAGGACATAACTCTTAATGGAAATAGTTAACACAAGGAGCTTATTGCACTATGTAATTGACTCAGTCTTTTCACTCCAGTTTATTTACAACTTCTAGAAATATCTTTGCCCTCAACGTCATCTTTTTAAGAGAAGACATTTTCTTCAGAAAAAAAAAAAAAAAAAAAAAAAAATTAGAAATGATATCTATAAGATTTTAACAAGTGGCCAAGGTAGTAAAAAATATACACTTGATTTAAATGCAATAAAAGTAGCCATGCTTCAGTAAAAAGGGCAAGACAAAATTAGATTTTCTTATTTCAAACCAAGAAATATTAATTTGTAAACATGTTAACATATAAAACCACTTTAAACCGATTAAACTGGAAATTCACTATCCACTTAAACACTTTTTTATTTATATTGTTTTATTTTATATGACATACTTATCTAGAAAGCAAAGTGGAAAAAAGAAAAAGAATTGTCATAATTTTGAATACATATTAAACTCATTCAGTTAAAGAAGTGAGAGGGTGCCGAGAAATATAGGAAGTTTTTTAATTTGCTGATTAAATCACATGGTATGTGAGAAGGAGGACTAGCTTTTTTTTTTTAATAGTTAAATTTAATATTCAGGCAGTGGTAGACTATGAGGGTCTCTTTACTACATTAATCTTAGAAGGGAATTGTACCAAGAGAGGCATTACTTGGAATACATCACTAAGAAAAAAAAAAAATTGCTCCTTGGCCTTAGTAATTTTCGTTATTAACATGATTGACTCTCAGCCACAACCTCCTAGTATCTATTTACATATTTCATTTTTTTCTTTTTTTAAACTTTTGTTCAACCCAAAGACTGAAACTACTGCGATTCATAAAGATGGGGCAATCTGATTGGAGAGTTGGGCAGCAAGATGTTCAGATTTCTACCTAATTAATTATACAGTCAGAGAAATAAAAATAGAATTCCAAAAGCTAGCAGTCCGAGTAAAAAGTTATTAGAATAAAAAATCTCAATAGGTTAGAAACATTTTTTGTGATTAGCCGACCAGGTTCGATGTGACAAAAGTACCCCATGCATGGACAAACAGTGATTTTATAGGGATACTAACCGTTTGCCTGCTGTAAAATATGCAAATTTATTGTACCCAATAGTGGCTTTCTGGCGTAGCTTAGTCATAAATATGATTAAATGATATTTTCAGATCCCTCCCTCTCACCATATATATATATTATTATAGAGCCAATTCTGTATTGAATATTATATCGTACCCAATATATAGTAATGATCTCAAAAGTTTAAAAAAAAAACAAAAAAAAACTGACTTTGTGCCATCAGCTAGAATCGAAACCAAAACATTCAGCACTCCAGCCTTGATTGCTACTGTTTGAGTTATCGACACAGATAAGAAAGGTTAAAAATTAAGCATCTTCAAGCTATGAATGTATATTTGCACATCTGCAGAAGCAATAAGTTGTATCAACTTATTCCTTCCAAGGTCTACTGCTTTTTTTTTTTTTTTTTTTTTTTTTTTTTTTTTTTTCCAAATTTTAACCCCTTAACTATTTTACCAGCTAAAAAATAGATCAAAATTGTTCCATAGATCCAAATTCTCTAAATATCAAGTTCAAGTCTGTAGACTAAAAATTCATAGAGAGGTTTGGTAGAGATGTTTTACACACAAAAGGTTACTTTCACATGTATTTGTATATATATTAGAAACGCACACATGTTTATGTACTAGAACTTTAACATGCCAAAAGCTACACAACTACACACAATATAGAAAATATGACAGGACTTAACGTTGCAAGTGAAACAGTCGCATTTACAAATGATTTTTGCAAGTGGTGACTAGAAATAATAAAACGATTATCTTTTGGCGATAGTGTTTTTTTTTTTTTTTACACAATCTTTCAAAGCTCATTACTAGCTGAAAGGTGTTTTTTCAACTTTTCTTTGCTTAAATAAAACGAGCAAAGTCAAATTATTTAAACAAAAGTTTAACAGAGTAATATACTCTTTTTTTAACGAAGGCCATTTAAAAAAAACATCTGAAGAAATTAGAATGTTTATATCTCCAAGTCTAAATGTAACATTCAGGGCCTATTTAGAATTACACTTATTAAAATAGAGAAAAATCTTTTTATGTACACACTTGTCACGGAACTGAGCTAGGTGCGAAATGGAGTCTGTTCAGTGTCATGGATATATGCTAAGAAGAGGAGTCAAAGTCTTTCAAATGACAAAGTCTTTCAGATGACACAAGATGAAACCCGAGTCTATTATGATCCAGAGACTAAAGCTCAATGCAGTAAAAGCACTTGAACTCACCACCTCCAAAGAAGGCAAAGTCGCAGCCCTCTGCTGGCAAGGTCATTCTCAGTCAGGACAGAGTAGTGATGACAATTTCCTGACAAAGTGTACCACAATTACAGGAGTCTATTACACTTCACTTTGGAGGAAGTTAAGAGAAGCTATCAAAATTAAGAGGTGAGGCAAGATTGGCAAAGGTATCTTCCTTCTGCAAGACAACGCTCCAGTCCACAATGAGCATGTCTCTATATCAGAAACACTGGCATGTAGCTATGAAATCCTTCTCCATCCCTCCAATTCTCTTGACCTTGTACTTTCTGACTGTCACCTCTTTCCAGCCATGAAATTGTTTTTTTTTTTTAAAGAGTGTCTATCCAGCTCTCATTTCCCACCCATCGGGGGCTGGTCCCCTTTTCCCTCCCCCTCCCTCTCCACATTAAAAAACGGCCTTGTGCCTAATTTGCTCAGTGGGGAAGCAAATAAATACAACCTGTCCATTACATGATTGTGGTTGTAAACGTGTCTAAAATTTAAAGCGAATCAAATGAGCAATTGTGCCAATATTATACTCCTAGAAATCCTTTGAAATATTCTAAAGAAACTGAAATTTAAGGAATATTTATTGATGTCTAATACTTATTGAAATTTCATTTAAAAAATAAAATAGATAAAAATCGATATCTAAATTTTTATGAAAGATTCCACCCCCTCTTTGTTCCTTTTGCATAAATATAAATTAAATAGTTCACATTACACCTAGCAACTGTGTTCCAAAGTCAATAACGATCGGTTAATTAGTTTGTAAGTGGATCCTGTACATACAAATATATATCAACACATGCGTCACTTTACGTAGAGGGGAGTTCAGGACAGAGTTTTGTCAGTGAGTACAAGGGAAGGGGGTCAGAACCGCGTTTTGTCAGTAAGAGGGGAAGGGTGTCAGGATCGAATTTAATCAGAGAGAGGGAGGGATCAGGACTGAATTATCAGCAATAGAGGGGTCATGACTGAATTATGTCAGTAAGAGGACTGAATTTAGTGAGGGTGCCAGATAAGTTTTGTCAGTGGGTGGGTGGGTGCCACGACTGCCTAAGGGGAAATGTCGAGAATAAGTTGGTGAGAGAATAAGAATTATTGTCAGAAGAAGAATTAGTTTGCCAGTGAATAATGAAAATACGCTGCTTCCAAATAAAATTCGATAAAATAAAGTTCATATGAATGCCACTTTACACAGAAAAATGGAGGAGAAAGTGTTAAAATGTAAATTATAATGATTTAATTATTCCTTGAATCAACACAAGTCATCAGAATGTCAACAAGAGCGGATGCGTCCATTCAATTAGTGCGGTCAACAATTAAAATACACTTAAATATGACCGACCGACCAAGTCTCACATCTCTATAAAGATGTTTGGACGCGCCTAAAAATGCATGTTTAAAAGAGAAAAGAGAATTTGGTCTTTTTTCCAGTCTTAAAAACCTGACCATCACCGAGCAGCACAATCGGCTGAGCCAACCCTTCACCCTTCTATTCTTCATCACATGACAATCACCATTATTACATCAAGACAATAATAGTTGCAAAACCAGCTCAACAACCAGTCAAATACTGTGGTGAATGTTGTATCTCATAATCGGATATCTGTGTCGATGTTAGGATGTAGTTCGCAGAGAATATACATATTTACTTTAATGTAATTTGCTACGTATATTGTACCTATCTTTCAATTGTAGTCTGAGGGGCAAATCGAACAAAAAATTTGGGGGTTTGCAATAAAAATAAATTTAAAAAAAAAAATAAGAGTCGATAACGATTATTTATTAAATTTGTTCTACGTTTTAATTTTTACCGTAAATAATTAAAATAGTTAACGATTTTTAAGATAGTATTAGTCAATCGTTCATATGTTGCCAGCTGAGAGAGAAGCGGGGAGAGGAGGGGCTGTATTTTCGTAATGAATTTTCCAGCTTTACTACTTCACGCTCAATAAAGAACGTAGTGGTCACTCAGTCAGTATAACTGAATGAATCGCATTCGTACACGACTAGTTATCAGAGTTCGAAAATTATAATAATGATGACATTCACGAGTTAGTTTTTCGCGTGAAAATTATTAAGCGGAAGAAATCGTGAATGAATGAAATACTAGACGTTAAGAAACTGTTAAAACAGAAAAATATGCCTGTGCGTTCGTGAAACAAAGTGCGTGCATTAATATAGCGCCGGTTTGTAGAGAAAAGAAATAAAATGAATACTAATGAAGAGAACAGATGTAGACATTAATTGGGCTAATTTTAATACAAATAGAAAATACCAAAAAAAAAAAAAAAAAAAAAAAAAAAAAAAGACGACACCAGTTAAAGCAATCTATTAATCGTGTGACCACTTTATGTGTGTTCTCGCGTATAACAAAAATAAAATAAAAATTAATTACAATATTAAATCTAGCATAATATATTTAGATTTCTTTGTAAAAAAAAAAAAAAAAAAAAAAAAAAAGTTATTTTAATCTGGTGTTAATAAAAAATATTTCCTGACTACGAAATTTTTAAGCATTTAAACTGACAAATAAAAAGTCATTTAAATTGGCTTTAAAATTCTTAGCAGATCCTGATGTATTGAAAAGCTTTAGAGGCTATTTACGTTCAATGATTTCATAAATGGATACTAAAATAACACAGCCCAGTTAGTTTTATAACAAATTTTGATCCAATAATTTAATGACCAAATGGTAACATATGAAATTTAATTTTCTAAGAAATAAATCTGACAAATAAAAACAAAAACGTTAATGTGAAACAAAAGTGAAAGTAAAACCACTCCCGGGTGACGTCAGGAAATTTAGATCTGAAGTTTTTTTGTTTTGTTTTATTTTTATTTTATTTTTTTTTTTAGGGGAAACATACGAAAATGTTATTTTTAAATCCCAACAGTACTGTGAAAGGTAATAATGCATTCGCTCCACAGAAGGAAAAACAAATAAATAAACATAAAAAAAAAATGGGTGCTTGTTAAGAAAGAGTCAACAAATCGATCTTTTTAAATATATGTTAAGTAAAAACAATACTTGTTATGTCGAAAATAGTAATATATTAAAAAAAATTATAAAAATTTATCGGGTAAAAAATGAGTCAAAAGCAATTTTTAGGAAAATTGGGGGAAATGGCATTTTCCCTAGATATAAACACATTGAAAATTGCAAATACAGGGGACATATTTATCTCCCTTTCCGCTTGTAATGGCAAAGTTTTATTTTAGCCGATAGCGATAGACTTTTTTTTGTTTGTTTTTACTGAAAACACATCAGTTGTAATTTTTTTTTTTAATTGGCTGTTTTTTTGTTTTTTTTTTACCGGTGGCGGTAAGTGACAAACGTAACATAACAAGGAGGTAATCAGTGATTATTTTGACAGTTTCCATGTGCATTAAGGCTTAACTGCCCTTGTCCACCGATTCGTTGGACATTTTTTCTTTATCTTCATCCCGAGACTTATGTACATCAGACATTTCTGCATTTTCTTTAATTTTAAATGCTGCCATTTAAGTGCCAATCTGAATAAGCACCGAATGATGTTATGGGCAGCGGCAGCTGTCCTCTTTATTTGCGATGAAAGTTAGTTTCGTACATTTTACAAATGTTTTTCTATTTATTCCAAATCTAACTTTGAAAGAAACCCCTGTTGAAACATGAAACTATTCATGAGTGACAATTATAGTTTGATTAAGGACAAAAAAGTCTTATTACTTCTTTATTTTCCGAGGTCAAATCAGTGAGGCTGAGGCTCAAACCTATACACGAGTTGTTTAGTCGTACTGACCACAGACAATTTCTGCACGAGAAAGAGAAGGGGGGATCATTATCATCATCATATTCAATAACTATCAATAAGAATAATGTGGAGGAAGAGGGCGGAATAAAGATAATATAAAGGGATTAATTAAGGGTTAAATTATAATGTATTGCCGACTGTTAACTACATTAGTAAATGTAAATATAAGCCTGGTGACCTTGGCCTTTTGGTCAAGATCAAGGTGTAGTATCTGTTCTTCAGGTGCTGCACTTCTATTTCTTGTTCTCTTTCGGTGGAGGAGAAATCCTTCACGACTGAGACAATTATTATTTTTGTACCTTTTCTCCACGTTAAAAAACGACCCTGGTGTCTAACTCTGTCCCGTGGGGAGGCATAGTAAATAGGTACATTAGTAAATGTAAAAAAAAAAAGGGGGAGGGGAGAAAGAAAGAAAAGGGTTAAAATGAGGGGGAAAAGGTTGAAAGGGGGAAAGAAAAGGAAGGGGGAATGGAATTTAAGGACTTAGTGTTTGTGTATGTCGACATTGTAGTGAAAATATGACAGTTACAAATAAACTGTCGAGAAATCTTTAGAAAATACTTGTTACTAAAAAATAATGCACATCGCAAATTACGGAAAATGAAGGAGTAGAATTTTAATTTGAAAAAAAAATAAAATAAATTTTTAAAAAATACTAGCATTTCAGGCCGGCGTTGCCCGGGTGTTTGGAGGTGTATGTTGAGCAAAAAAAAAAAAAAAAAAAAGTGGTAGTAGGAAGGCAGGCTAAAACGGGTTTTAGCCTGCCTTCCTACTACCACTCCTAAAGGAGAAAAAGAACGGACAAAAACCTGATGTTTTTGCTGTTACGACCACCATCAAACCGAAAGTGATGTAGGTTTAAATTAAGGCTAGACAATCGAAAGGAGAGGATGATTTTCGAAAATCTCGCCGAAAAAAAGCGCCCCCCTAGAAAAGTGACCAGTTTAAGGTGAAGATATTGTTTTTAGCCAATTTTTCGATATTTGTCGTCTTAAAGGTCGAACTTCAAAAGGATGTAAAAATCCGTCGCCTCTGTTGAAAGTTTTAGCCAGACATGCAAACATACATACATGAATACATACATTTATATATTGGTAACTAAAAATTTTCGACCCAAACCGATTAAAAAGCTTGGCCTATCTCTGAATACCCTTTATGTAAAATTTCAAATGTTTAGACCAGAAATTGTCCGAGTAATTTGGTAGAGACCGCAGAGGTCATTTTTTTTTTTAACTTTGACCCTTATTATGACCCCTTAACGTTTATTGTTTTGGGCTCAAATCAAGTAAAGTTAGATCCATGTCCAAGGAACCTATACCTAAAATTTCAATTGTTTATACTCAAAATTGGCGGATGAGTTTGGTAGAGTTCTCAAAAGGTCAACTCATTGAACTTTGACCCCCTTAACAGCCAAATTTCTGGCCAAAAACAGATTACAAAAATTTTCCAAAATCTCAGTACCCTGTAGACTTAAAATTGACAGAGTTATTGCGTAGGGAAATGTACATAGACACGTTCACTTTTATAGATATATAGATATAATGACTTTATACGATTACCTATTTTACGATGGAGCGACGCCATTTGTCGTCTTTATCTTAGAAGAGCTTGATTTATCTCCCTTGAACGGCTAAAATGACGGCGGTCGAAGACTAGAAATATGAGTGGAATTTCTTAAATAAAAATACTTGATTATTTTCCTTAATATTTTTCAATAAGTATTTCCGACACTTTTCCTACCATATTTTTAACTGCCATATTTCACAAGCATGTGAGAACCGCTCGAGTTTATATCATAGTGCAGTATGGTTCTGTTCAACCTATACCATCTTCTGAAGCATTTGATTGGTTTCTGATCACCTGATGTGCTCTCACCGGGGAATGCCGATAATTTAATCGCGACAAATTCTGCAAACCTAGAATATCTCCTCTGGAAGGGGAGACGAGTTTTGATTCCCCATTATGAAACCAATCTCTTAGATACTTAGAAACATTGAAAGAAAAGTGTGAAATTTTTAATGATTCGTGAAATTGGAAAAAAAAAAAAAAAAAAGTGAGGGGGGGGAATAAATGATGAATAGTGAATGTTTATTAACTGTTGTAGTTAATCATAAATATTATCAGAGACAGGTACTGAAAATAAAGATAAAAATCGTTCAAAGCGACATTTTTCAATACGCACATCGTGCAGACAACTCTAAAAATACCGGGTTCAACTCTTAATGAATCGGATATTACCTTCAGTCAATTTTATTAACATGATTTAAAAATTGAACACTAAACAGGTTGTTCAGTGTACAGGTGTGAAAATTTCAGTTGGCTAATGAAAAGTTAATCATATGCAGTTTTGAATTTATATTTGGCGTTCAAATTTATATTTTAGCCGTACAATTTGAATAACAGAAACTAAAATATCCGCGTGATTAAAAATGAAATATTAAAAATTAATACTAGGAAAAAAAATTACCTTCCCCCTCTTATAACTCCAATGAAACCATATAAATATATGGGGGGGGGTAAAATGAAATTCAGTCATTAAATACCTAAATACACCCCCCCCATGTTTAATTTTAAGTAGTTGACAGAAGTGGTCGTCGTCGGAACTCGTTTTACCGAACCAATATTGGCGATCATGGGGGCTGATCTTTATAAGCACCAAAAATAGTTTTTAATGCAGAAAAGAAATGCAAACCACCGTAAAATAAAATATTTTATCTTACTTTATGACAAGAGTACTTGATCGTTGGAACCTAACAGGGAGTTTTAGGTAAATTGTTTATAAGACTTCCTGTATCCCCAAGATAATTGATTACTTATTTCATCTGTTGAAGGCTCAGCAACGCAGTCATTTATTTGACATTGCTAATTATTATTTTAATTGGTATTACATGAAACTTTTTTTTATTTTTTAATCTATACACAAAACCTATTTTCTTTTCGCGAAGTTCGTTCGCCCATTTCATTTATTTATTTTTTTACCTGGTCATCTAGCCATCTTTATTATTTTTTTTTTTTTTCACCAACCGGAAAGAGGAGACCAAATAGTATTTCAAAATTCTTATTAATTCACGTGAAATAATTAATAACGCTTATTTCGTTTAAACAGTTTCTATTTTGGGGCGTGGGGGTGATAAATACAAACGTTTTCAAAGAAATTAAAAAGCATTCAGAAAATTGTGCACATCATTTCATGTTTCATGTGATTGACGATATCGTGATCACGTGACAAAACATACTGCTCATCTGTGGCTTATAAATTTAGTTGGCCCCCTCTTAAACTTGTTTCATCCTTTATATATATATATATATATATATATATATATATATATATATATATATATATATATATATATACATTTTAAATGCAAAAAATAAAAAATAGATGAAAACATCAATATTTGTTGTATCATTATTCGTACAAATCCATCCGACACATAAAAAATAAAATAAATCCATTCAAGCAACCGAAGACGAAATCAGTCGTTTTAGTATAATTTCAAAGCTTTACTACATAATCGATTAAATATGGTTCAATTATGACTAAAGTTAGCAAGCAGTTCAAGTAAATTTAAGTTGTGGATAATTCCTGGGTGATGAACAAAGCTATAAATATTTTCTTCTATGATATAAATTTCACATGTCTGTTTAAAATTATGTATGTATGTATCCATGCATGCATGCCTATAACTTTCAGCAGAGGCGACAGATTTTCACGAGATCGGTATCGTTTTGAAGCTCTACCATTCGGACGACAAATATGGAAGAATTGACTAAAAACATTCATTCATTCCCCCTCAACTGGGCACTTTTCTACAGGTAGGGGTCGCTTTTTTCGCCGATATTTTCGAATGTCATCTCCTCTTTTCGATTGACTAGCCTTAATTTAAACATTCGTCACTTCCTGTTTAGCGATGGGCGCAACAGCAAAGACGTCACTTTTTTTCACGTTCTTTTCCTCCTTCGCGGTACGGGTTGGAGCCTGCCTACTACCACTTTTTTTTTTGCTCAACACACACTTTCAAACACCCGGGCAACGCCGGGCACCCAGGTTAGTATTCAATAAATATGTTATATATGTTTTAAACCATATTTTTTACATGTTACTTTAGGGCGTTCCAAGATGAAGGCTAAACTACACCGGGACTGTGCCTCTCCGGCTCTACTATATTCATAAAATTGTGTGACCACTTCTCGTATCTGCATGTGCGTATGTTTCTCGCCTCGTTGTAACTTGCACATTTATTTTATTTACATATAAATTATTTGTATTGAAATAAAAAAAAAATGCAAAGTACGAAGATAAACTCTTGAAAATTCTATTTAAAAAATAACGAAATTAAATCTACCCGAATGCATTTCATTTTCTTTCCAAGTCAGTCAGCCATTTTAATCATGTGTTGACGTTCGGTCGTCGTCGGAACTAGTTTTACCGGGTTTTACCGAGCCAATATTGGCAACTACGGGCGATGATATATATAAAAGCACTCAAATTGTTCTTAAAGGAATGATAAAAAAAAAAAAAATGTAAACTATTTTAAGATGTTTAAAAGAGTTTATTTTATGAAAACAAAAATAAATGAATTACTTTTTAACCCTTCAAAATTTAAAAGGAATTTAAACGCATTGAAACTGCCGAATAGAAAGTTATTTACAGCTTTAACACGCACAGATTAAACTTAACAGATTTATAACAATTTTGTTCAATTAATAATTTAAATACAAAAAGGATATCAAAATTAATTAAATTGTCAAAACTTAATGACAATAATAATAATTTAGTAAAGAAAAAAAGTGAAACAAAAATTAAGTAAAAACTACTCCCAGACGACACTCGATAGATATAGCTAATCTATAATATTTTAAACAAATACGTATTCATATACATATATTCCAAAGGGGAAGCAAATAATGAAGGTTTAACGAGGTTCATACGAGCGTGCTCAATACCGAAGTAGGACAAGATATACTTTGTATTTGTTTTACATTAGCATTTATAAGTCGCTACACATTCATAAATATGTTTCGGTCAGCAAGTTACAAATTAGTAGAGACCTCTTCAAGCGATATTGCTTAAACAAAAGATTAATCCAGACTTTACTTTTGTATAAGTAATATCGCCTGAAGAGGTCTCTCTTACTTGTAACTGGTTGACTGAAACATGCTCATGAATGTATAGCCACACACACACACTATGAAGACCATAATATTTAACGAATCTAGCATAAGCTATTGAAACTCAAATCCGCATTTACTAGAACAGCGAGGCATTTTTAAGCAAATACGTTGCACATTTAGTTATTTTTTTAACTCTCTTTTTTATTTATATTCATTTGACAGCTACATAAATTTATTCAGCAAAGTGGCAGGCAATCACATATGTAAAGATTTCACAACTGTTATGTGCTACTGTGTTTATTGTCACGATATCACCCCGCTTCTTTATCTGCCTGTAGTGTTTTACATCTAGTTTGTGTATGATGAGGTAGTGACCTAAAGTATACTGGTGTGACTTGAGGAATCGGCTATTTAGAGTTCAAATTACACCAGGATATAAATGTTTATTCCAGTTACCACAACACGTCAATCCACAATCCATCATTCACTTAAATATAGCCTTTTCATTGTCTTACCTTTTAATTCATCATGCTTAAATAAAATTTAAAAAAATAATGGTGTTTATATAGCCATTATTAAATTCTGTACTCTCCCTCCTAAAAAAATATATACAGTTTTCACACGTTACAATAAACTGGTTTCGGTATAGAATTTGATTCTAAATGCGTTTTATATAAATTGTTATGTCTTAACGAGTTCTTACGTATTCTGTACTTCTACATACACATCCGATACGTTTTGTCATCACTTTACAAATGTATGCAATGCCTTCATATTACTGGGAAAGGTAAACCGGTAATTTTCCAACCTGATGCTGATGAAATCCATGTTCTATTAATAATTGTAATTATTCGCTTAAATTGTTTCGACATTGATAAAAGATGACATTCCAAACAGTTTCATGTGTCGTAGCACAAATAGATCAAACCAAGTGGGTTTAAAATGGTGTAGGAGGTAAACACCTTAATTCGGTTGTGTACATTTTCGGCGTCCCAAATTATCTTTTCAAAAGACGGCATTCATGATTCGATATTACATTGTTATTACATCTTAAATTGCAGAGTAACAGTATTCATTAAGAGTTAATTTAATTTTGTTTTTTTCTTAAGAGAACTGAATATTTTTCTAATTTTATTAGAAAATAAAAATCTCTTTCGAAAGAAAAACATCTTAACACACACACACACACACACACACACACACACACACACACACATATATATATACATATATATGCGTGTATTTACAGCTTCTCTTCCAATTTTCGGATTTTTAATCATGTCAAAACGCACTTTATCTCCGTTTGATGGATTTATTGTTGCTATTTCTTCTGATTCACTGATTGATATAATAATTGATTGATTTTGTGCTACAAAACAGATACTGTCAAGAATTGTACATGTCAACTGAATTAAAGGAATAAATTGTAAGATGGTCAACATTATGGACGTTGGGATATAGATTTGTCAGTCATTATATATATGAAAGAAAGATATTACTCTTTTGAAAATATTTATGGCAATTAAGCTAACAGAATTTTATGAGTTTCATTCTCGTCAAGATTTATCAGGCTGGATGAAACGCAGAAATTCTGTGTAGCTTAATTTTCCGATATATATTTTCAAAATTTGCTACCTAACTCTACTCATGTATTGAGCACTTTCACTTTATTACATCAAAAATTGGTTATGCAATTTTAAAATAAATCGAATAGAATTTGAGACGCCGAACAACCGTTCAATTCTTAGTTTTCTCATAAAATGACGTATCGAATAAAAAGATAGACATTGTAGAGTTAAAATACAATGACTGCTGAAAATTGGCATGGGCGAAAGGGAATCGAGAGAAGTAGAGGAAAGAGAAGAAAAGCGAAGGGGGTAATAAAATAATGATGAATTTTATCGCACTCACTTGGTCTTTTCTCATGGGCCGGTATAACCGGCTTCTCATTCATTCATATTTCAAAACACAAAGACTAAACTTGTGTCATTTTATGTAATTCGTTGCAAACACAAAATATTAAATGCAAGCGCAACATGAAAATGAACACAATAACCCTAAACTGTTAAAGTTCTCAAAGCAGTAGGTCATTTTTTGAAACCTAAAGTTGCTACACAGTAGTAACTCATTTAAACACATACGTGTGTGTGTGTGTGTGTGTGTGTGTGTGTGTGTGTATATATATATATATATATATATATATATATATATATATATATATATATATATGGAACGCTTATTTTGATGAATTAATCATATTCCTTTTTCGCTAACACACACACACATATGTGTGTGTGAGCGAAAAATGAATATGATTAATTCATCAAAATAAGTGTTCCTACATTCTTTGAAGAAGAACAAAAAAAAAACACTGGTAAAGCAACCTAGTTCTTTTCTATAATAGTGGCGCTTTCAAAATACATTTCTTTAGGAATAACAAATGGACAGTGACTGATGCGATTGTAATAGATAAATTTTCATTCCAACCAGAAATCACGTTCTTACCGCTAATCTAAAATCGATTTTAAATTTCATAGCGAACACGAACAAATTGACTATGTATGTATAACTTAGCTGTATCTATCCGGCGTTCCCCCGGTGGTTTTTACATTTTTTTTTTTTTAATTCCCCATTTTCTAATAAATATTTTCAAAGTTAAATTTAATTACTATGGCATTTGGTCATTAAATTATAAAACTAACCAAATTTTTATCAAACGAATTTTATTATGGTAACTTTTTTTAGCGCTATTAGGTGAATATAAGCTTCTAAAACTTTCAATCTCATATTACATGAAGTGACATTCTATTTGACAGTTTCAAGGCTTCCAAATTCCTTTTAAATGTCAACGTTTGGTTGAAAACGATAACACTGAATAACTACAAAAAAAGTGGAGCAACTATTAGATAAAATATTTAACAGAATTTAGTAGCTGTATATATGACTGCCTATAAATCCGCCAATTAGTTACAATAGCTGAAAAAAAAAAAAAAAAAACCCGCATGCATTGGCAATGCAATGCATGTGTTTTTGCCCTTTTTGTTCAAATATATATTAATATTTTTGTTGTTTTTTTTTTTTTTGTAACTTCTTTAGAGGGGAAGTCACGCAGACATCGTTTTATTTGTTTTTGTAAAATGTTAGTTTTGTTGTTTTTGTGTGGAAATTGGTTTCTGAAGGTGAAGACTAAGACACGTCAAAAGTAAAAATTAAAAACTGAATTTATTTTTGATATAGAACAAAATGAATTTTCCCAAAAAAAAAAAAAAAAAAAAAATTACTATGTGACATTTTTTTTCCAGGAACCAGTGCTTCCTTTTGTATAGTCATCTTTCGATCGTGTTGGTTTTACCAAGTCCACTTCGATTTTATTGAGCCAATAAGTCTAATCTATATAAGCACAGAAAATGGGAGTTACGGAGATATTTTGGGGCACTATCAGATAAAATATTTAACAGAATTTGACATGTATTTAAGTACATGCAAAAGTAGTCGTGGCTGATATGAACTATGGTTATTAAAAGGAGTTCAGTTTGTTTAAATTTTGATCGTGTTTTAAAGAAAATTTGGTACTTGTGCGTCGGTAGAAGTTTTTGGTTTTCAATTGGGACATTTGGAGAGTGCATAGCAGGGGCAGACAAATGCAATTTTAGGACCGAATCGAAAAGAATAGTTTTCTCAAAATTTACACTTATTTCAATAATGCATGTTCTATAGTTTTATAAGTACGGGCAAAATTGTGGAATAAAGACAGGAGGACATAGTTTTGAAAGCCGATTTATAATTTTTTTTATCGTTTCTGACTACTTTTTGATTGCATGTGAAAGATTAAAGACTAAAGTTAATTTCCCAAAAGGAAAAAAAAGTTTGTACAAGTGAAAAAGAAAAAAAAATTATGAAAAATGTTTTCATGGCGAGCTAATTAATTCAGCTAAATTTTGAAGTTAAATTCATTGTAAAAATTCTTTGAAAAATACATATTAGTTTTCTGGGTATATTTCAAAGATAATTAGTAAAGTCCAAAGATATTGAATTAAGAAGAAAAAAAACCTTGTTTGTGCAAAAAATAGCTTAATTAGCCCACAAAGCGAAAGATTCTCGCTTCGTTCAACTGAAAGAAAAAGTCCTCGTCACATGGATTATATGGAAGCCCAATTTCAGACAGACGGAAGGCTGTCTGAGAATGACGTCAGGTAGTTAAAAAGAGGTAGAGGTACTGATTTCTTTTTTCTCCTAGTCGTGCATCCATACATTTCTATCGTGAACGTTTCTCTAATTTTTACCATTTTTTTTTTTTTAATTTAATTATTTGGTGAAAGTGCACATCGGAACTAACTGAAGACTCACTTTTAAGAAGTTGATTACAGAGAGGTTGAAAATAAGAAAATGCCTTTCGGAATAAACACACCCATCATCCCCATGTTAAGAATGGCTTTCGGAATAGCCCCCCCGCCAACCTCCTCATGTTAAGAACGGCTTTCGGAATAAACACCCTTTGGAGGTTGGAAACCAGTGCACATTGACCAAATTTTTCTATGTTCCTGCTTTCAAATAAAAATTATTTAGTTTTCAATATTATATAAAAATTATATTACGCCGAAAGTTTCACATTCATGGAAGCAAGGAAAATATTAGAATCGTACATATAAAAATCATGCAAAACGTGTAATTGAAAAAAAAAAACAAGTAGAAATATTTTTTGCATATTTCATTAAAATTGGTTAATTTCTTGATTTTTGGTGAATTTTTAAGTAAAGGTAGCGGTCAAAATGTTTATACATTTTGAGCATTCATTTTGCCCGTAGTTAATGTTTTATTAAAAATGAAAAAGTATATTTTGTTAAAAATAATTTTAAAAAATCGCGTTATTGTAAGTTATTATATTTATATAAAAAAAAAAAAAAAAAAATCAGAATTCTGTTTTTGTTACAAACAAAAACTTTTTGATTCGGTCCTGAAATTGAATTTATTTGTTCCTGCTATGCACTCTCCCCATGTCCCAACTGAAAATCAAAAAAGTCGGACTGATGCACAAGTGCCGAAAATTTGAGTGCATTTTTACATTTTAGGGATTAACCATTCATTTTGCACGTACCTAGTATATGCTGATGTTTTATCTGCTAAAGAGAAAACAGTTTTAAAAAGGGGGGGGGTGAACCAAGCAAATATCACAAAGAATACGAAATGATAATGTCAATATTTATAAGCTACATACAGTTTGTAATGCATTGTATCAAGAAATCGATTGCGTTGTTAAGGAAACACGAGTTAGAAGAAAAGAGAACACAAACGCCATCTTCATTTTTATGCTCAAAGATATCAAAAATAAGATAAATTTCTTTTGAAAGGTTAGAGTTAGAGTAAAAACAATATTACGTACTAAAGGAACGAAAGTTAGGTATTATATGTCGCCATAAAATATTCAACATAACATTTAGTTATTCGGAATTTTAACCTAAGGGGAGTTTTACTAAAGTAGTTGAGAAAAAAAACAAAAAAAAAACAATTCAACTACTTTATTTAAACAAAGTTTTATAACATAAAAAAAACAAAAACAATTCAACTACTTTATTTAAACAAAGTTTTATAACATAAAAAAAAAAAAAACAATTCAACTACTTTATTTAAACAAAGTTTTATAACATAAAAATAAAATGAGACAATATTGTAAGTTTTCTTAAAATCATTAAAGTAATTGTAAGAAAAATGATTTTTTTTCAATTACTTTAGTAAAATAGAATTACCTCCCTTAGAACAATAGGTTAGAATTCCGAATAACCTAACATTTTTATAGTACACGTGTAGCAGTTGTTTATGGAAGTAATAGTTAATTAGTTATGATAATCCATCCATTTGGATGACGACGTCTTTATTTATTTATTTTTTTGACTGACTCCATTGATGGCTAAAGCACGATACGTGATCTCCACTGCTTTGCACAGATAAAGCACAGGAAGTCAGGATTTGGGTTTTGATGGTGAGTGACTGCCGCTTGTCAGTGTCTCAGTGTGCAACGCTCCATAGCTGCTTGCTCATGCTCGTTGTTGAAGAAGGTCATCTCGCTATCGCATATGGCACGCCAAGTGTCTCTGTCTGCTGCCAAAGTCTCTAAAACATTGAAGGGGATATTGCAGCGCTTGAGGTTGAGTATGATGCAGTCTATATAGCGTTCTCCAGGCAGCCGATGTTTCGTCGGCCATGAGTGAGCTGGCCGAAGAGAACTCTTTGACAGTCTGTTTGAGAGCATCTTGAGGATGTGGCCCAACCATCAAAGCTGACGGCTCTAGAAAGGCAATTCTAGCTCTCCTCCGACAATGGAGGGATCGGTGGCATTGATCTTATTAAGACTCCCACAGGTGTTCAGCCCATCTTTCCAGGATACCACTCTTCTTTTTGATGAGAGCACCATCCTTACTATGCACTTGGTGCATGCAGCGTTGCCTTGGGCCATGGAACATCTCTACTGCCTTGTAAAAACCATGGGTATCGCCAAGGTCTGCACGCTTTGGATCTCCCTAGCCTTCTTCAGCCACCATTCCTTCTCCATCCAAAGCAATTCTCGTGCACCATGGCACAGAGGGAGGAGAAATGCTCATTGAGTGTGGAAGATGCTGGATTTCTTAAGGAATCATGGGGAATCTGATGTCCCTTGCAAAATTGTAAAACCAGTTCTTGTGTTGCCTCTCAGAGTAGCCAAGGATGGATTCTGAGGCACAATGAAAAGGTGCCTCAGAATCCATTCTTGGCTACTCTGAAGTGGCCAAGTCATAATCTATATGAATAAAATTATTTTTCATTGCCATCGAACGACTCACTTATTTAAAATTAATAATAGAACAGTCGCTATTCACGAAGACAAACAAGGTTTTTTTAATGCAAGTAAAATTCAACTAAAAAATAACGATGTATTTAAATGCTGCCCACCTCAGCATTATGTGACACAAGGGTCTAGAAAGTAGGGCATCAAGCAAGCGCCCCAAGGGAGGGGCACTCTTGCCTAGCAAAAATTGCCTGAGCATCTCCATTGGCATTCTCCAGTCGGGGCGCCTCAGGCAGTAAGCAATGAACTTACTCCACCCGAAAGCCGGGTGGCAAGGCTTGGAAGGGTGAACCTCCTGGGTGATACCCAGACAGCATACCTTATCAGTTCGACAGGTACTGGGACAGTTTCTGGCCCTGCACCTGTCAGGGCGATTCTCAAGAACGGATTCTTGACTGGTACTTTTACATACCTGGTTTCCAAGCTGCCGAAGCAGCAGAGACTACCCATTCAAAAATGGATATTCTGGATTGGAACTATTATGAAATCTATCTAAGTACATTATAGTAAGCAGTGATTGCAGTTATCTCCCCTGGTGCCCCCCCTCATCCGTAAAATAAACATTAAGGGCGCGACACAATCAATCTCATTAAAGTTTGATTTTCCACTGTTAAAAAAAATATTGATCAAGTTAAGTCATTTTTTATTTTGTATAACTTTATTCCATAACGTGTAGGTACAATATAATTTTTTTTCCAATATTTTCATTTTTTTTTTTTTTAATGTCTTTCTTAAACTAAACAAGTACCGAATTGTTTTTGTTAAATATTATACGAGGAATTATTTGGAGATAAAATCTGTTGAGAAATACACAATTTGTATTGAGAAATTTTAAATGTGTAAACATTATATAAACTTATCCAATCAATATTGCCTAAATGAACGGCCATTTTGGATAACTTATTCTTTTCCTAATGCTTACACATTTAAAGTGTGTATACCTCTCAACAAAAAAATGGGTGTATCTCTCAACAAAAAAGATTTTATCTCTAAAAAATTCCTCATATAATAGCATTTAACAAAAACTAATTTTTAATGTGGACATTTTTTTTTTCGCAATAAACTTATGCCGGGATTTAGCAACTTTGCAATCGGGTATAAAATAAATTGAATATTTATCTATAAAAGGGTACTTCGTAGGTACGTGCAAAATGAATGCCGATGCTCAAAATGAATAAATATTTTGACCTCTCCATTTACTTAAAAAAATAAATCACTAGAAATCAGGAAATTAACCAATTTTAATGAAATTTTCAGTATTTATCAAATAATGATCATGGAATATATTGAACCCATTATTTTTCTTTAAATCTTAATGGAAATATATTATGTTTAAACAAAAAATACCGTTACTAAAGATTAAAGGAATTTATTTTTGCTTTTTTTTATGAAAATAAAGCATCCTAAAATATAACAAAAAAAAATTAATTTTTACAGGAAGATTACGATAAAAGCCCTAAAGTCTGTATTAATGAATTTGATATAACTCTAAGAAAAATGAATTTCTCAAACTACCAATATTATCATTGAATTAAGCATTGTTTATTTAATATTTTCACATAAAAAATTATAATTGCAAAAAATATTTCTACTTTTTTTTTTTTTTTTTTTTTTAAATTACAGGTTTCGCACAATTTTTATATGTAAGATTTTAATATTTTCCTAGATTGGCCAATAATTAAACAAAAAATTTAATTTAAAAACAAGAACATAGAAATATAAAAATTATACAAACGTTTACAATAGAAATGCACGGATGCACGTCTGGGTAAAAAAAAAAAAAAAAAAAAAGAAGAAACCCAGCACCCCTCCCTCCTTTTAATTACATGACGTCATTCTCAGACAGCTTTTCGACTGTCCCAGATTTTGGACCTCCGTATATTCCGTGTTTACAAAACTACGGTTTGTTGCGCTTTTGCAAATGGCAAAATCACTCGGTTTGGGGGCTAATTCAGCTGTTTTTTTTTTTAGAGCAAACAAAGTGGGGTTTTTTTTTAATTTAATTCAATATTTTAGGATTTTAGTTTACTAATTATCTTTGAAATAGACCCAGAAAACTAATATTTATCTTTAAAAGGATTTTTACAAAGAATTTATTTAACTTCAAAATTAAGATAAATTAGTTAGCTCGCCATGAAAACAGTTTTCATAACTTTTTTTTCGTTTGTACAAATATTTTTTTCCTTTGGGAGATTAAGTTTAGTCCTTAATCTTTCAAATACAAGAAAAAAATAGTCGGAAACCTACAAAAAAATTATGATAAATCGACTTTCAAAACTAGGTCACCTATTGTCGTTTGCCCATTTGTGCCCGTACCTAGTACTTCGATATTGAACAAACAAAATTCGAAAATAGAAATATTGAATTTTAAGTAAAACAAATGGTACCTACGTAATTGTTATGTCGTAAATAGCAACATATCTAAAAATTCCAAAAAAACAATAGGGTAGAAAAATAATCATTAACAGAACATTTTCTTAAATATTTGGTTCTTTTCCAGAATTCCTCCTATATCAAAAACATATGTATCCCTGGCCAATCAAAAATATCATATTTCAAAAATCACAAACTGACCTAGTAGTATTATTTTTATAAAGAAAATCACTTAAAGCGATTAATGGAAATTTGTAAGCCTTACAACATACGTGTGAATTATTGAGTTATCTCCCTTTGTTTCTTGACATTTTTTTTTTAAATTACAGGTGAGAAAGTCACTTCTCAGATACTCGTAAAATTTGGTTTGCATTTATTTAAAGATAAAACTACTTGATCAATTTATGTTACTTTTGGAATATGATATTTTCGTTTTGTCACAAGTATGTACATCATACGTTCATTTTTTTTTAATATAGAGGGAATTCTGAACAAGAACCAATGATACTTCTCCATGGTTACATCCAAATGAAATATGAATGTCATAAAAATAGCCAAAAGGCTTTATGATGTACTTGTGAGGGAAAAAATATTCTCCACCAAAAATTACGGAAATCCATCCAACAGATTTGTTCTTACACAATAAGGTGAAAGTGCCGATGTGTATCAACTAAAAAGTTGATTTTTAGAGGTTTTCAAGTCTGTTTTGAACGAATATCACATTTAAAATTGTTGCTGACAAATAGTTTTTAGGATATGAAGATCTTTATTATCCAATGTATTCTCTAATGGGTCTCAGTGGTCGCCATTTTGGTTTTCATTTAAGACATTCCCCAAACAATGCACATGAGCAAAAGAAAATGTCGAAAATTACTGTTTAATGAAAAGGAAGTAAAGTTAAACTTAGAAAATTACATATTGCTGACGGACTGAAAAAATGTTTACAGAAAATTATTAAATACTGAAAGAATATTTGATAAAATCAATTTTTTTTTATGTTTGTTTGTTTTGTATTTTCTTCTATAATATAGCAGCGAAAAGGTGTGTGTGTGTGTTCGTGTGTGTTCGTGTGTGTATTTTTTTTGTATATCCGCCAAAAGCTTTTTTCGGGGGGGGGGGCACCCATTCTTACAACTTTATATACTCGCTAGATCATAATATCTCCGATTTACGAAACGAGGTCGTCTATCTTTTTATTTCAGCAACTTTTATGTTACAAAATTTACACTGTGATTTCATTTCTCTATGGCGTGATGTTTGATTTAGAAAACCACATGTTGACGTTCGTTCAATCACCTGCTTTTTTAAACGTTTAATTTCACCCATTCTCACTTCTCTGCCCACTTAGCATCGTAGTAACGTGTCACTTTTTTCTGCTCCTTCGGGTCTGAGCCTACTTCCAACTTTTTTTTTTTTCTTTTACACGTACAAACACCCTGGCACTTCCGTTAGTCTATTATATAAAAGGGAAAATGTGTTAGTTTGTGTGTGTGTTTGTATGTCCATCAAAAAACTTTTGACAGATGCATTGGACCGTGACAAAATCGGTATCGTTAGAAAGATCAATCTCTCAGACGAAAAATATGTTAAAATTGGCCAAAAAGATTCATTCTATCCGGGTGAACTAGGCCGTCTATCTGGGTGAACTAGGCCGTTTCTTGCAAAGAAGGGGGGGGGTCACTTTTTGCGTCGAGATTTTTCCAAGTCATACGCCTAGCAATCTCAATGTACATTTAAAAGCGTTCGACCCGTCATAACGTCATAAGTTTCCGTGACAGTATGTTAGCTTTTTTTAATCTCCTTTGCCTTATAAGCGTTACAGGTCCAAACCTACCATACTGCGGCTATTTTTTTTTTCCCCCGCATGGGCACTTGCTGCTATTTTGATTGAAACCAAAATTCATTTATTTTCTTTAGAGGGTTGCTCAATATCGTTAGTATACCATATCTATACCACCTCTCGCTACCAGGGTAATGCCAGATAGCCATGCTAGTCTGCAATAAAAACAAAATGCGTGTGCTCACTGTTTCACTTCAGTTTGTATCGTCTGCATTAAAAAAAAATGGCAATCACTTAAAACCATTAGAGAATACATATATATTATATATATATCTCAACTGTCGGTTTATGTGTGTGGGTTTGTTCGTATCTGCTAAAAACATTTGCCGGCCGCATTGAACAATGTCGAAATTGGTACCATCTGAAAGAATGATCACTTTGATGCATAATATGCGAAAATTTTTAAAAATTTAAAGATTAATTCCGTGGTAGTCAACTGGACCATTTCTTACAAGGAGGGTAACTTTTCGCGTTGCCATTTTCACAAGTCATGCGCACGTATCTGTTTAAAAACATTATTTTGCAGGGCCATGACGTCATAAGTTGCTGTCGACCAATGGGCAAAAGCACTTATCAGTAATGTTTTTCCTTTTTCTTCCACCCCCGTTTCAGGTTCAAGCCTGTCTACCGCGGCTAATTTTTATTTTTTTTTAATTTTTTTGTAGTCACACGGGCAGTGGCTACTATTTTGATTGAAAGAAAACTTGTTTTGATTCATTTATTTATTTATTTTTAGAAGTTGTCACCTACTTTTGTGAGGTTTGCTTAATATCCTTAGTATAGTAGCTGTGTCCAAACCGAACTTCATGTCCACCCGGGCAACGAACGCCGGGTATCCATGCTAGTTGGATAATAAAAGTCTTAATATTATAAAACCTACTTCTAAACAATTCTGTTCGTCCACCATAGACTCGAATACTCCTAAAAATCAACTTTTGAAAGGTTAGCGTTTAGTTGACACATATCGGCACTTTGAGCTAAAATAAACCCAACTTTTAGTCGTACGCACGCAGAATACTGTCGCCTTTATCGTGATACTCAAGGGAGATAATTACTTTGTCGCGTTTAAGTAAAAATAAAGAAAAAAATTGAATTATCTCTCTTGACTTTCATAATGATAAACGGATAATGGTGGCTAAAAGTTAAATTTATTTTATAAAAACGAAACTACTAGATGAACTTCTGTAATTTTGGGTGAACGGTATTTTCCCCTCACAAGTAAGTACATGATAAAGGTTACTTGCTTTCTTTGTTTATTGCATATATACTAAACCAAGGTATAATCACGGAGATGTTTTCATGACAAGTATTCGTCCGAGTTCCAATCTATAAGTTCCTTGCTGAACTTTCACAAAAACACTCGACTAGCTAAAACCACTATCAACAATCCCCCCCCCCACTATCTGTGCCTAAATCTAAACGCAGGTTCCATGACCAAAGCTTCTTTCCTCGAACTGTTGTTCCGCTGGCCGGTTTTCCGGCTGACTGCAATATGGTAGCCTTTAAGTCCGATGTAAACGAGTTCTTGTTGAAACATCCCGTTAAATAATGAAATCTGCCCAATTTCTACTATTAACGATTACTACACTACCACCTTACATTTATTAACCCTTATCCTCGAGTGGTCTTTGGGCCTGGATAAGTGGTGACATTTGCAATATATATATATATATATACAAGTTACAACTTTGCAAATTGTAAATACAAATTCTGAGCAAAGTAGAAATTTTTCTTCATGTAAACAAGTGACAAAAAAGGCTAGTTCGTTGAGAATCAGTATTTACAAACTTTAAAGATTTATAATTTCTATGGTTATCTTTACGATTACGGTTTCCACTTAACTTCCGGTTGTCCCTCACGATATTCGAAATTTTTTTTTTTTTTTTTAATTATTATTATCATTATTATTTAGAAAAGTTCAAAATATCGAGAGATATAGGGAAAGCGAACTTTTACTTGTCCTATTCTATACTTTCACATGACAATTTAATTAAGCAAACGATACTGTAAGAATTGAATTTAACTTTAAAAATCTAATAGTTATAGTTACTATAACTATTAGATTTTTAAAGTTAATATAATATACTATAATATAGTACAATACTTTCTTTGCATAGGTACTCATTATTACCGACATATTTTGCAACAAAATAGGATTTTGAAAATACAGTAAAGAAAGCAAAAGCACTACAGGGTGGGCCAAAATAAGGGTCCTATATATATATATATATATATATATATATATATATATTATATATGATTATATTTAAAGATAGGACCCTTCTTTGGCCCACCCTGTATATATATATATAGCTTTTATTTATTAGATTGTGGCCCATTTTATGCTAAACAAGATCTTTATGATTACTGTTTCCACTTCAAGTCCTTTTGTTTCTTCATTTTTATTTATTTTTGTTACACTTTTGTTAGGTGAAAGTACAGAATAGTTACAAAACACCTGCCACTTACCATGTTGAGAATGGGTTTCTAACGTTATTATTTCAGCATGGTCTCTTCTCTGTCTAAGTACCTACCTATTAATAATTACCATAAAAAATGTAGACCGATTAAAGTGACAAATATAACATTAACTATTTGCTATATTTATCCGATGTTGTCCGGGAGTTTTTCTATCATCATTTGTTTCCACTTTTTCTAATGAAAATTTAAACATTATAGCAACGTGTAGTCATCGACTTATTAATAACTATAATTTCATTGATGCAATGAAGAACTTCCAACACTTAATCTCCGTGAGAATTTTAAAATCGGTTTAAATGGCTTCCTATTCGACAGATTAAATGTTTCCAAATTCCTTTCAAAATTTAAAGGGTCGCGAAGTAACGCATTTTTTTTTTCAACTATTAACAAATGATTAAAATTTAAGAAACTGAAATGCATTCTGCTAGGCTTAATTTTATATTTTTATTAAATCGATTTATTGGTAAATTTTTACTTGAACTACAACTCCAACAGTCAACACTCACCTTTTAAATTGACGACTTTTATAGGTTCTCTGGTCCGCTGAAAATGAAAATGAATATCACATTCACCTTTGGGCAGTAGTTTTCTGGATATTAAGACATTTTTTTCCAATGTATTAATAAATGTCGGTGGCGGTCACCATTCTTAACATGGGGAGGAAGGGTGTTTTGTAACACGCATGCGCATTAATACTTTTCAGGTGGGAAAAACATGATCGTCAGTGAAAACAATGGATTTCATTGGATAATAAACGTCTTAAAACTATTTGCCTAGCCTAAATTTAAATGCGATATTCGTTTTCAGCATCCCCGAAAACCTGTTCAAGTTACCAATTCAACAGTGAATGTTGAGTTGCAGTGAAAGTAAAAAAAAAAATAAAAATAAAAAAAATACCGGTTTATTTTATGCTATGGTATTTTTTTTTAAATTTCAACAAATAAATCGACATTAAACAAAAACAAAATTTATAAGACATGTATAAACAAGAAGAACACACATACACACAATGAGAAATGATCACACAATTCCATTGATAATATAGAGATTTTCTAGCTAAGAAAGCAGAAAATTAAAAGCAATGTTAATTAATAAAAAATATATACAAATTTAACGAAGGCATCGATGGAATATCCTACTATAGTGTCAAGTGGTGTGTGCATGTGTTATCCATGGATCTGACACTGAACCTAATTACCCTAAATGCTGCAATTGATAGTTTTTCAGGTGCCCACCTACCTTGTGTTGATGAAGAGATGTTATTTAGATACAATTTCGTCCCTGAAACGATCGTACACTAACTATTTTTTTCTTGTCTTGATTCTTTTGAGCATGTAAATGAATTTTCACTAATTCATTTACCTCTTATTTTATCGTATAAGGTACAGTATACACACATGCATAGGTTTTAAAAGATCTAACAAGTCCACCCACAACCGATTGCGTTTCAACATATATGTATAAATTTGATAGTGCTATCCATAATAAATAAACATATGGATACTTGTGTTACCGTGCTAAAATAATAACGTTATTATTTTGAACGTCATTCTGACATAAGGAGGGGAGGGCGTTTTATAATTATTCTGTATCTTCACCTAACAATTATAATAATACACACACACACATATATATATATATATATATATATATATCGTAAAACTTGAATTTATCTTGAAAATACTATTTAAAAAATAGTACGGTAGCATTAGTGCATAAGCAACAACATACATGTTAGAAGTTTAAATAATTAAGTTTAAATTATTATGAACCTATCCCGCATTTTCCGGGCAGAATATGATCAGAATTATTTCCAGAAGAATGTGAAGAGAAAGCTTCATTTTATTGGGAAAATGTTTTGTGTGTATGTACGTATGTATCAGACAACATGAAGATTATTTAAGGTATGCTCCCACAAAATGGGCAACTAGGATATTTTATTAAACAAGAAAAAGAATGTGTTTAAATCAGACGAGACTGAAAAAAAAAAAAAAAAAAAATGATCAAGTGTGAAAAGAGAGCGAGAGAGAAAGAAGAAAACAGTTCGATACCGAAAGAAACGGAAATAGGAATATATTAAATGTGTATAGTGGTTATAAAGTGGGTGATCGATTCATAACATGTTGAAAATATAAAATAATCCCCCAATTTATAACCAATATATAATATTGTGAAATGAACATTTTTTTTTGTAGGGAAAGCAGAAGAATCAGAGAATATTGCTAATTTTTTTTACCTATTATTTTAGTTAATAAAAAATTACTTGAAATGTGTAAAAAATAATTTAAAAAAAAAACAATTTTCTTTTCGTGTCATAAGATAAATTATTTTTAAAGATTAAGGGAGAGAATTAGGTAGGATATAAAAAAAGGGTATTTTAAAGGGAGGGAAAAGAATATTTTAAAATGTATGAAACTTGTAGATGTAAAACAAAAAAAAAACAACAAAAAAAAAAGGGTGTCAATTTTTTTTTTAATACTAACCTTTCGGCCATCCTCTTGTAGTAAATTTTCCCTTTTTCCCCAAATGTTGCCGATTGGATTTTTTTTTTTAATTTATCCAGGATGCTTGATAATATTTAATAACCATTGGAAATTTCTTCGACGGAGTATCCAGTCCGATAATTCTCTCCTTTTTTTTTTTTTTGTTCCAAGTAAAATCGTGTTTGTTGCTTATTTATTGACGGCGGCGGTGAAGTTAAATTTTATTACCCCTAATTTTTTTTTTTTTTTTTTTTTTTTAAATAATACACAGACAGACAAAAAACTCTGCACTATTATTATAATAATTAATATTTTTTTTGTTTATTTTTTTTTCTAATAATAATTTTAAAAAAATAGAAAAAAACAAAACAAAAACAATGTGACGACGACGACGAAGAAGACGATGTCAAAATCGACGACTGTCACATTTCGAAGCGATGCGGAAAGAAGAAGACGTAGGAGAAAGAAGAAACTAATATTAGGAGGGAGACAACAGTTCGACACCTACTTTGCCCGTCCGCCATGTTTGCTCTACTACACCATGACTGCCTCTGCTTCTTTTCGCTTAGTGTTGTTTGACTAGAGCTGAGCGCTCACCCTATCACTCACTCTTGCTATCACTCACTCTCTATTTGTCACATACCTTCTCACTTACTCACTCTATATCCCATCTTATTCACTATCTCTTTATGTCTCCATCTCTCCCCCTTTCTATATTTATCACTTCCTTTCTTTCCTTTCTCTCTCCCTTGTTGCTTAATACTATTTGGCTATAGTTGCACACACAAACACTCTCTCTCTCTATCTATCTATCTATCTATCTATTTCTATTTCGCTCACTCTCTAACTTACCTTCTCTCTCTCACTCAATCTCGCTACCTCTCTCTTTTTCCCTATCTATATTTCTGTTTCACTCTCTCTCTCTCATCATCTCTCTCACTTACCCTCTCTCTCACTTACTCTCGCTGTCTCTCTCTTTTCTCTCTCTAGCTATCTCCCTCTCTCTCTCTCACTTACGCTTTCTCTCTCTCTCATTCATTCACACGCTTACTATTTCTCTCCAGTTTCTCTATCTATCTATCTATCTATCTATCTTTTGTCCTCACTTTGTCTCTCTCTTTCTCTTTCTCTCTCTCTTTCTCTCTCTCTCTCTCTCTCTCTTTCTCTCTTGCCTAAAAATCCTCCTCCTCATCCGCTACTGCCACTATTGCACCTTTCTCTTTAAAACTATTCCATTCAACTACCGAGTTGGCAGATAGTGAACCTAACCTCACACCCCTTTACGAACTCCCTGTTAATAACCTTTCCCTTCTCCACTCTCCCTCAGGTTTGGATCGAAGTATAGTATTTGTTCTGTTGGATTCCCATAAGACCACTCTCCCAGGCATTACATCCTACGAAAGGGGGACTGGGTGGGTTTGTATCGCTTGGGCCGTCCTCATCAGAAAATTCCGATGAAGCAATTTTAATAGATAATTTCTTACCGGCCGTGAATTCGTCTGTGGTGTTCACCAGTTCAGTTCACCACTATTCACAAATGGTCACATGATACTCGAGCTTGTATCATCTCCGGCCCTTGTGGGGAAGCAAATAAATCGCCCTTAATCACTTGACACTACCTACTCTAACAGGGATGTAGGTTACCTTTTTGTTGTCATTTTGTATTTTAATTAATACGTAACATTAAACAAACAAATTCCTTTATTTTATAACCATGAGACATAAAAACTATAACTCCGCTTTTTCGTCTTCTACTTAAATTATTAATTAATAAATTCATTCTCGTCTTCCCTTCCTCTCTCTCTTTCTAACTCTTACTCCCCCACCTTCTCTACATTTCCCCTTTCATTCCTTTACCTTCCTTCTCACTCTTTCCTTATACCTCTAATTCTCTCTCTATTTCTTACTCCCATTTCCTTTTCTTCTCTCTAGTCTCCCGCTCTTTCTTTAGGTATCTTTTATCATTTTTTTCCTCTCTCTCTCTCTCTCTCTCTCTTTCTTTCTTTCTCTCCTTCTCTCTCACTCACCCTTGATTATCTCGCTTCGCGCTCCCTCTCACTTGTATATATCATTCTCTTTCTATCTCTTTCTCTCTCACTCATTCGTCTCTTACATTTCTCTGACTCTACTACTATCCCCCCTCTTCCCCCTCTGTCTTTCTCTCTCTCTCTCTCTCTCTCTCTCTCTCTCTCTCTTTCACACACTCGTGCGTGCGCACGGTATATTTCCTTCTATTATTTCCAATACTAAACTCTTTCACCTTTACGCTTTTTAATACAATATACATTTACACCTCCAGTCCAGCCAGCGCCAACGCTTATATATATATATATATATATATATATATATATATATATATATATATATATATATATATATATATATATATATATATATATATATATATATATATATATTTTTTTTTTTTTTTTTTTTTTGTCAAATCAATGATTTTACATCATAAATAATTTAAAAAAATATATATATGAAAGCATTATCATTCATTCTCTTTCTGTACGCTGTTTTATTTCTTAACAGATAATCTAACAACGCCCTCTTCTTCTTCTTCTTCTTCTCCGCTTCATTATACCTGTTCCTGTGCGTGACACTTTATCTTCCTCCCAAATACACAGGTAATTTTTGCTGTAGCTCCATGTCGCAATTCTCAACTACATTGGCATACAGGTGCAAATCGCGTTCTCACGTGCAAACCGTTTTTCTTTCCCCCCAAAATTTCAAGAAATATCGGCTTGTGAAACGAAACGTCCATTTTTTTTTTTTTTTAATTATCATTATTTTTTTTTTTTTTTTTAAATTAAATTTTATTTATTTTGAATTTAAACATGGATTCTTTAAGAAATAACATTACATTTTCAGGATATTTCATACTGATGGAGGTTTTTTTTACTTTTTGGTGCTTGTGTAAAATAGTGATGTTTTAAACCAACGCATTTCCGGTGAAAACATTATTGTGTCATGACGGAATTTGTATAAATTCAAAAAATGACGAGAAAAATTATTCAATAGAAGATGTGATAGATGTATTTTTAATTAAAAAAAATCATCAACAATTACGTTCTGAAATGCGATGGTTTAAAAATAACGGACCCTTAATTTGTCAATTTAAATCAGAGGTTATCTCTCTTGTTTGTCATACTGAATTAGTCGCGCAGTTTTTCTACATTAAAACATACGGTAAAACTCGATAATTCTATAAATTCTATTTTTAGTGTAGTTTTCTAATGCCTCATTTTTCGTAATTTTAGGAATTTATTCTAATTTCGCCATGGCACGTAAGTACGTAATGATGCTTTCACCTATAATGTGTTGGTTTAAAAGATCACCAATGTAAACAAACACCGAAAACATTATTACGTACTTACGTGTAATATCGAAATTAGTATAAATTCCAAAAATTACGAAAAATGATAGTAGAAAAATAATTACAAGTGAAAATAAAATATATCGAGTTTACCGATTTTTATCGTATATTTTAATGTTGAAGAGTTCGCAAGATCCAGGGGAGGTAACTCTAATCAATCATTTTGACTAAATAATTACAATCTGGTATTTTTTAAACACAAAAATGTTGGATTGTAATTGTGGGGATTTTATGTTAAGAGTACATCTAGCACATCTGCTGGATCATTTTTCATGACTTGGAATTTATACTAATTTCGACATCACACATAAGTATGTAATAATGTTTTCACCTGAAATGTGGTTTAAAACATCACTATTATACACAAGCACAGTTTTTTTTGTTTTGTTTTTTTGTTTTTTAATGCTAATTAAATAGTGGGGTTACTCGGCACTATCCATAGACTATATAAAGCGCAAACATCAGTCCAACAGTGGCTCTGTTGCTGCCGTGCTGCGGTATGCTTCTATTCATTCTTAGCCGGTCCACCTTCCCAGGCTTTACTTTTCGCTGATAAGGCATTAGTTGATTGCTAATCACCTGGGGTGCCTCTACAGAGGAATGCCGACAGGGCTGCTCAGGTATGTTTTCTAGGCTAGAGTGCATTTCATTTAGTGCACTTCACTTTTCAAAACCATACCTGACCTTTTGTCTAACCTCCTCTGGATAGGAAGCAAATAAACGTACTAGTAAGGAAAGCATATTTGGCGTAATGACGTTGACTTACCGGTTCTTGTTAAATCATCAAAGTTAAGCAATATTGAGCCCGGCCGGTACCAGATGAATAACCATTTGGGAATACTTGACCTGTATGTATTCAGGTAAGCGGGTATGTATAATACTCCAGGGAGATGCATGCCTCTGCGTTACACAGCTCCAGATCATACTTGGGCAAGGTGTAGTACCTGTTAGCCTCCCTCTAATATTGTAGAGGGTTATCAGACAGGGAGAAGATGGAGTTCCTCAGTCCTAGTGATGGCAATGGATTTAGCAAAGGGGAAGGGCTCTGTTGGTAAATCAAACCGGATAGAAGGAGCCCATTCCAAATAAAAAAAACCCACTTTCAATTTATCATGAGCCAGTATAGAAGTAGTAGAATAGAATACTCATGTCAGTGTGTAATCTGGTCTAACCAAAGATAGAAAAATAAAAAAATGGAGAGCATTTGAGTGCCTACCCTCTGATGAGAAGGAAAGTATTTCTTCGAAACTCCGCGGATTAAGGACTATCCACTTATCTAGTGTTTCCTTTTCAGATTAAATATGTTTTTAACTCATTTCAAAGTGTTTTTAACATGTTTTATTAACTGTTTGCTCGTATTATATATATATATATATATATATATATATATATATATATATATATATATATATATTATATATATATATATATATATATATAGTGATGGGGCGATTCCAATATTTTTACCGATTACTAAGTTCCCACTTCTGATACGAGTACCGATTCCGATTCAGATTCTTTATAAATCTCTAAATATTTAACTATACATTTGTTATTTCCCCAGATTTCTGTAAAAAGCACACGTTAAATATGCATATATTTTCGTAAATGTACATTTACACTTGTGGAAGATGATCGATAGATTTTAGCTTTACTGGTATTTTAAAATCAATAAATATTTATTATTTTATCATTATTACTAGCAATCGAAGATTTTGCTTAAAAAAAATCAAATAAAAAAGGCAATTATAAGAATCGATTTGGCATTGGAAAATAGGCACCAATTTTTTCGATTCCAATATCAATTCCGATACCCCAAATTTGTCGATTTTTCCTATTCCCAATTCCGATTAATCATTCCAACACTAATATATATATATGTAGTCAGGTCAGGTCATGTCATATTCTACTGGTACCATGTAACCCAGTACTACCTGCCTCATGGTCGGGTTACCAGCGACTAAACTGGTTCCCTCATCAGACTTGTTTGGTGAGGAGGGTGGCTAGTCTCCCTGAAGGATTAAAAACAAAACCTTCCAAAGGGCGAATGAACCCTTTTTCGGGGGCAACGGCCAACTAGCACCGTGTGTTTGTGTGTATGTATGTGTGTGTTGGTGTGGAAAGGGCTCCTGTAAGCTGTGGTGAAGGCAACCTTTCTAGGAGAAGCAAATCTCTGATTTAAAAAAACATAAAGTGGGAGACCAGTACCCGCATTAAGCTGGTCTGCAGTTTAACTTGTTGCTGGCTATCTTGCTCTTGCTTGTTGCTGGATCTCAACATTTTGAACCAAGATAGAGGCTTAGCTATCGTATAAAGCTAAGACTCTGTAACATCATCTGTGTATAGATACTCCCTCAGGCATTTGTCTATAAAAATGGTCCTCTGGTGATGGAAGTCATTTTGGGGCTCATGGACTTTAAGTGTCTGAGGGAGTGGCACTCGTCTGACAAGACGTTACAATCATCATCATATATATATATATAATTATTTTTATACCAACAGACACTAGTGTTCCATGCTTTCACAATCATCAGTACAGGAAATGATAATTTCTACTGATCGGGAGATCGTTACCTCCAGGCCACCTGTAGCGGAATTGAACAACAATATGTTGGTTCTGCAGAGATGACAAAATAGGATTCACAAAAGAACCGCTCTCATTTAAACCTGGGATCTGTCCAGTACAAAGAAAAGAGAAATATGCAAATTGTGGTACTGTTGGGATTAAAAGTGATTGCATATAAGTTTTTTTTTGCGAGAGAGAGAGAGAACGTAATCGCGTTGACGTGGTCGATCATAATTGTGATTTTGTGAAGAAGCAGAAGAGAAAAATACAACTGTTGACTGAACGAGTGAGAAAAAGTTCAGACCCTTTTTTTTTGTCTTCAAGCTATTTCGGCACTATCAACATGCCGTTAAAACAGATTTTGTTGAATATAGTATTTTCAGATAAGTTAATGGTATACTGCATTGGAATGATTGAGTTTCCACATTTCAGTATTACATTGGCGACCCTGTGGGCCTCTAAAGTTAAAAATTCTCAAATTTTTGCAAAAATGAAAAAAAAATTGGCACATTCATAAATTCTCAATTTAGCTAAAAGAAAGCCCGTAAAAGCGTTTTGGGCATCATTTTTTGCAGAAGTCTATCTATACATGATACTTCCTTGCCTGGATTCCTCATTTTTTGTAATGGATAAGTAATATATTTGAAATATAGCCTTTCTTTTGGGTGCCTTGAAATTTTTTGTCATGATTTTTAGACCATTTTCGACTAATTTTTCACACAAATGCTGCTGTATCTCAAAAATTAAAGGCTAGAACTAGGTAAATCCTATATGATTTTGAAAGCTTAACTTATTGGCTACAGGTATGACCACATGCCGAGGTCTGAACTTGCGAGGGCTGACTGAAAATAATTTTGGCTTCACTCCTCGGCCTAACGTTTACAGGAAACATGAGTTGGAACAATTACATTGAGAGCATTGCCAGGACAGTTGCGAAGAAAGTAGGTTCTCTCTACCGTGCTAGAAAGCTACTAATGTCCGAAAGTATACTGTATCTCTATAAGGCCACCATTCACCCATGTATGGAGTATTGTTGTCATGTTTGGGCTGGTGCATCTGCTGCTAGTCTCTCGCTCCTAGACAAGGTTCAAAAGAGAGTCGCCAATCTGATAGGTCCTGAACTGTCATCTAAGCTTCAGCCTCTGTCCCATCGATGAAATGTTGCATCCCTCTGCCTGTTCTACAAGTACTGTACTGACATGCAGAAGTTCAAGTGTAACGTGAACCGACATCTTGCTGCCCAATTCCCTACATAGTACCTCTGCAGCTCATGTCCCTGGTAGTAACCCCTACATCAAAATGGTAATGTGCCTTGTTTGGAGTGAAAATGTAATAAAAAAAATTTTTTTTTTAAGTTTGGCTGATCCCCGAATTTAGTGGCACAGCGATGGACACTCCAATAATAGAACGGTTAGAAGACCTGGAGTTGACATATGAGCTATGGGAAATGATCAAGGTGGAACAAGTCCCGCCACTGAGATTGAAGGGTGCAGCTCAAGAAATGTATCGGCAGCATCTCGGAAGTACAGTGGAATGACAGGAAATTAAACGTGTCCTTATAAAAGCCTATGAAACGGACCCATTTGCGGCCTTTGAATGATTCACCACTTGCCGCCTATATCCAGGAGAGACTGTAGATGAGTTTATGACGGACTTGCAATGACTGGCATGGCTGGTGGGAGAAAAGCCGCCAGAATGCTGGATGAAAAGTGCTTTCATCAGTGGGTTACCGTGGCATGTCAGGAGACAGGAGACTTTTGCGGTCGTCAACTAGAATGGATACCCTATCATTGAAAGAACTGCCCGAAAGAGCATGCACCATGTTGGTGGACAACAAAGACAAGGATTTTGCTGCTGCAGTGCAAACTAGACAGGCCCATATGCACCAACGCCAGGTAGCAGGAGTGGCTGTGTTTACTGCTTCAGATGTGGAGGCCCGAACCATTTGGTCAGAAATTGCATGCAGCGCGACAGAGAGATAGATCAACTATGCCCTGTTTTTCTTGTAACAAAACAGGGTACCTAGCAAGAAAGTGTCCGGAAAACAGAAACAGGAGTGAGACATCAGCGCCATTCTCTCCGCATTCAAATTAGAAGGGGCGCTCCCTGTGATGGAAGTTGTTCTTAATGACAAGAAGCGCTTGGTACTGGCAGATTCTGGATGCTCTTGGTCCCTTGTGACTGGATCAGCGTAAACCCCTGGAGTTGTTCAGCATTGGAGGTCCTAACAGTCGACAGTGAAATCTTTCACAGCAAGGGTGTCAGGACTATCACATTGGCAATAGAAGATTCAAACCCTGTGAACACCGCTGTTGGGCTTCAATATGCTAATCGGAATAGACATAATTAAAATGTAAGGTGAAGTTTGCATAAACTGATTTGGCAATGCCACTTTTACTAAAACGGAGCTTTGTGCCTGCGCCGCAATCAGAATAGAGTAACTAGACTTCAGTGTTGTGTTCAATGAGCATACCAAAGCTTGAATGGTGTTGTGGAAATGGTCAAGCAATCAGCCACCCAATAGACTTACCAACAAAGTGTCAGAGTATTTGATGTTTGACTAAATTCGACAGGAGTACCGTCGTAAATTGAAAACCTGGTTGAGCAATGGATGGCTACTTCCTGTCCTGAGGAAAAGCTTGGTCCCCTGAAAGTCCTAATTATATTAATGGTCGTTTTCAAAGTCAATAAATTCAAGGTGTGCCCAATGTTGGACTTTCATCAGCTGAATGAACGCATGGAGGACTTCACAGCACACACCGATGTTTGCACACAAAAGCTAAGAGAGTGGATGAGGAAAGGCTCCAATATGTTGTTACTTCACCTTTGAAGGGCAGATCTACAAGTGTGTGTGCATGAATCCTTGTGACGGTACCAGACTGATTTTCGAAGGAAAGAGGTACTGTCTAACACACATGGGTTTTGGTCTCAATGAAGCACCATCCATCATGCAAGCTATTGTTAAAGCTACACTCTCAAGGAAGAACGATAGCCGGCAGGCACCGTCAACGTACATCGACGATGTGTTTATCAACGAGGATGTAGTTTCTGTAACCAAAGTGGCACAACATTTAGCTGAGTTTTGATTAGCGAGCAAGGAACCAGAGCAGCTGCAGAACAGTGCAAGAGTGCTTGACCTATCAGTTCAGGAAAAAGGACACAGTCTGGTATGGGAACAAGGGAATGAGATCCTCAGCATACCCTGTGTTCCCAGTGGTTAAGTGGCTCAGGATGGCTGCAGCATTCATTAAAAAGAGAGTAGTATATGTAACAAAAGGCTGGGATAATGAGGCGATTGACAGTTCTTTAACAGCAATGATTGAAGAGATTGCTGCAAGTGTACACCAAGAAGACCCTGTGTGAGGAGAGTGGTGTGTAGATGATCCTGAGCTAGACATGTGTGTTGATGCAAGCTCCTTAGCCACTGGAGTATCATTGGACCACAATGGAGCCACCATTGAGGATGCAAGCTGGTTGTGAAAGGAAAGAGATACGTAGCATATAAACCTGGCAGAGCTTGATGCTGTGCTAAAAGGAGTGAACATGAAATTGATGTGGGAAGCAACCGTGCTGCATCTTCACACTGACTCTGCCTGTGTGCTCAAATGGATCACGCTCATGGTGAAGGTTAGGGTGCGCACCAAAGTGGCAAATGAAGTGCTGATCAGATGGTGACTTGATTCACTCGCAAGTTTGGTCAAGGAATATAAACTGCCCATAGATGTGGTCCAAGTGAGATCAGAACATAACCAAGTGGACGCTCTAACAAGAGCACCACAGCGATTGCTTGATCTCGTCAAAAAAGCAGTTGAACCTTCAGACTGTGCAGGAGCCATGTTTCCAAGCAAATACGACCTTAACTGTCTGTCTATTACCAAAGTAGCCACTCTGGCATAAGATGAATGTTTTACTTTGTCAAACCAGTGGATCCCACAATTCCCATAGTGTTGGTTAAGGCTGTGGTAAGAAATTGCAAAAAATGCCGGTCGATTGACCTACCACCCACACGTTGGCAAAAACGGAAATTAGACGTTAGTGACACTTGGTTCTGAGTGGGAATGGATGTAACCCACTACCACAGCAAACACTATCTGTCGCTCAATAACTGTGATCCCACAAGGTTCTCAATCTAGTGTCATTTGAGAGGACAGGCCGCGGCCATTATCAGCCACCTAGAAGTCCTGTTTTGTGAGCGTGGAGTGCCAGCAGAAATACTCGTCAACAATGATACAGCATTTTGCAGCAGAGTTTTTGAGGAGTTTCTGTGTGAATGGGAAGTTTGACTGCACTTTTGGTGTGCGGACATCCCATCCGGCAATAGCATTATGGAGTGCTGTCATCAGAATGTGAAGCAACTTGTGGCAAGGAAACACTGTTCCATAGGGGAAGCAGTCTATTGGTACAATGTTACCTCTAAGGACGATGTGTTGCCACTGACTGCCCCAGTTAATCTGATTCATCACTACATGTTCGCCTGAAGGGCATCGATACACACTCTCCAGGCAAGCCCAAACAGCAGCAGAATAGATACAATGTGGGCGATCGTGTCTTGGATGGTGTGCGAATATATGCAAATGCATCACAGGAGTAAAAAGCCCACGAAACATTCTTGTCAACCAGATGCCCCGCAATGTAAGGGACTTGTGTCTCATCATAGGCCTGAATACCACAGAGGATGTTAACCATTAACGAGGCACGTGGCAATTCCTCTGAAGAAGACGACACGTCTGCACCAAATAACACTTCTCCAGACGAGTTATCCGAGGAGGAAGTACTTTTACCTTAAAGGAGTGCTATACGAAGAAGACCAGCTCTGAGTTGTCATCTATGTGATCATCAGATTATGAGGGGGGTGGGGTAGCCGAACTGAACAACATTCGCAATCATCAGTACAGGAAGTGACAATTGCTACAGAGCCACCTTTGATTCTATTTGCTAGAACGTTACCTCCAGGCCACCTGTAGTGGAACTGAACAACAATCCGTTAGTTCTGCAGAGTTGACAAAATAGGATTCACAAAAGAATCACTCTCATTCGAACCTGGGATCCGTCCAGTACAAAGAAGAGAGAAATATGCAAATTGTGATACCGTCGGGATTAAAAGTGATTGCATAAAAGGACTTTTTTTTTTAGAGAGAGAGAGAGAGAGAGAGAGAGAGAGAGAGAGAGAGAAAGAAAAAAAAAAAAAAAGTGTAAAAGAGTAAAAGTAATCTCGTTGACATGATCGAACGTAATTGTGATTTTGTGAAGAAGAAGAAGAAAATACATCTGTTTGGGCGACAAAAGACGAGTCAGGAAAAGTTCCAACTCTTTTTTTAGTCTTCACCACCATCAACCCTCATGAGAATTAAGGTAAATTTATTAAAATAAACGCCAAATACAGGCACAATATATATATATATTCTGGTGAGTTAAGGGCAAAATCGATTCACTGATTGATATAATAATTAAGTGATTGATTTTGTGCTTCAAAACAGATAATCGATTCACTGATTGATATAATAATTAAGTGATTGATTTTGTGCTTCAAAACAGATACTGTCAAGAATTGTAAGTGTCAACTGAATTAAAGGAATAAATTGTAAGATAGTCAACATTATGAAATTTGGAATATAGACTTTTGTCATTTATTCCTTATATATATATATATATATATATATATATATATATATATAAAACTCAAATGATCTTGTAACGAGTGATGTAACCCACTTTCCGGTTTATAACATCTGGTTGTGCATGCACGCATAAACATTGACCAATAACAACATAAACAAATAAACACAAATCGCTACTTTTGCAAAATTTGACCTGCGTACTGAAATATTAACGTTATTATTTAGAAATTATTATTTAATATGGGAAGGGTGAGGATGTTTTACAACTATTCTGTATTACAAGTATACTGTCGCAATTTTCTTACAAATAAATCAACCATGACCCATTGACAACGTATTGTTTTACTGTGTATGTTTTCAGCGTCCCAATTGTTTTGTTTTTTTCACGTTTAAATTATCTAAATAATTGTTAATACTTTCTGCATTTTTTTACATCGTTCATTTCCGTATTACGTTTAAGTTATTTTAACACAATTTTCTTACAAATAATCTACTTTAACCTTTGACAACCATAAGAGCATTTTACAACGTATTGTTTTACTGTGTACGTTTTCAGCGTCTCAATAGTTTTTTTTTTTTTTTTCGTTTAAATTAAACGATTTATCAAAATTTGAATAGTGCAGATTTACCTATAAGTATGACAAACCACTTATAATTCGATGGCTGTAAGTTTTTTTGTTTTTTTTTTCAAAAATAAACAATTATAAACAGAACGACTCATAGAAATCTATCTATATTCTTTTTTCATTTTTAATATACTTTCATAGAAATGTTTCTGTTATGTCACAGAAACTATTTTCTTTACGTCACAAGTGTCACGCTCATACATTAATTCCATAGCTAATATAACATACTGACCCAATGGGTCACGGGTAGTCTAGTCTATATATATATATATATATATATATATATATATATATATATATATATATAATTGCTCTTACGATTTTTTTTACACCTATCTCTCATTATGTATATCTACAAATCAAACCATTGTGGAGTACTGTTGTCATTTGGGCTGATGAATCTCTGTCCCATTTGAGGGTCCTTTATAAAGTGCTGAAACATATCTGTAATTTGATTGGCTCTTTCCTTTCTTCTCTCTGCACCCTCTCTTTCTCATAGATGATGTGATGTTGCTAGTGTCAGTCTTTTCTATAAATACTGTTATGGCATGTGTTTTTTTCCAGAATTGTCTGATCTATTCCCTGCTTCATTTGTTCTAGTTCGTTTGACTCGTTGGTCTAGTGGTCTCCATCAATTTGTTATTTTGATACCTTATTGTAATACACCTTCCTATTCCAGTAGCTTTTTTCCAAGAATTGCAGGTAGGTGGAATTCTCCTCCTGCTGACTGTTTTTTTTTTTCTCCTACCTAAAGGCTTGGCCTTTTCAAGACTAAGGCTAATAGTCACACCATGTATTTGCAATAATCATCATTTGTTCTTATTAACTCTTTTCATCCCTTGTCTGGGACGATTTCCATAAAATATTAAAAAAATGTCAGTGTTTGAGTGTTCTCTATAGAAAAGTTAGAGAAGCTGCATAAAAACTAAATTTGTATTTTAATGTAAAATTTGGAGGGAAGACAATGGTAGGGGTTCAGAATTTCCAAGTATCCCCACTCACACACCAAGCAGCTGTGAGAGTAGAACCTCACTTAAAACTTAAAATATATTATATTTTGATGAAATTTTAATTATATGTATAAATTCTCTGGGAAAGACAATGGAAGTGGTTCCGAATCTGTATGTGCACCTGAATGTGTTGAATCTCTAGTGCTTCGTCTAAGGGAAGTACGGGTGCAGAAGTCCATTAAAACTTCAAATAATTATATCGAATGTATAAGACGTTGATTCGGAGAGTTTTCCAAAATTTCAATTCCTTACGACTATATTAAGGGACAAAACAGGAGGCAGTAAAAAAGAGATTATATTGTTTCCTGAGCATAGTGAAAAATGATAGAGTGTCCCCCCTTAAATCTTGAGCAGCGCCAGGCCTTCTTGCTAGTATTCAAATAAAAGTAGTATAGTATTTAAAAGGTATTTTTGAAGGCTTACAATGCAGAAATGTGCAGTCTTTATGAGCAGATAAATAAATAAATGAATGAATAATAAATAATTCAATACTTTTTTAAACAAATTTTTTTTTTATTTTTATATTTATTTATTTATTTACCTGAACTTTTTTTTCACCTGTGGATGGTATTTATTCCTAGAGAGAGGATTTGTTTCTCCACTGATGATGGATTATATACCCGAAAGGACCTTTGGAATAAATACCATCCACAGGTGAAAAAAAAGTTCAGGTAAATAAATAAATAAATATAAAAATAAGAAAAAATTTGTTTTAAAAAGTATTGAATTATTTATTATTCATTCATTTATTTATTTATCTGCTCATAACGACTGTACATTCTGCATCATAAGCCTTCAAAAATATCTTTTATTCTTTAACAATTCTTCAAGCAAACTACGCCATACTTCTTAGCATAGTATTTGATGGCCAAATAAAATCCCCTCGGTATGATTACACACTGAGGAAAGTAATGGTGAACCTTCTTGTGATACTCATAAATTTCAGTTTCAGTATAAATCGGATTGTGTTCTTTTTTTGTTTAAATACATTTTTTTTAATTTCCTAAAACATTTTTCATCATTTAGCGACAATATTCAGACATAACAATTATATGCAATCAAGAGTTTATTTTCAACAAAACCTAAAAATCAATATTTCTAAAAAAAAAAAAAAAAAAAAAAACTGCTGTAAATATGATTTTAATTTTATTTTATACAAGTTTTTTATTGTGTTAAAAAGAATTCAATTTCTGTTTTCATTTCAACACTAAGTCATACTAGCCATCAGTGTGGTGACGTATCGGCTGTCCTGAACAATCAGCTCTCTTTTTTGTGAGGATAAGATATGGTTTAACTCAATCCTATGAGGTGCATTATCTGAGGTATTCCCTGCTCCTTTGATAGGTGATGGATTGGTTTAATGCCACTTGCATGAGGGGAATTCTGACAGGTCCATTCTTAGCTATTTTTGTACCCTTCCAAAGCAGCTCCTAGAGGAAGCTAGATTCTACTCTCGTCATACTAAACTGCTCTTATGTCGAATCTTGCAGCAGTGGAAAATGGATAAATAGGAATTTATAGTTTCTTCATCATAGCACAGGTTGCTTTCCAAGATGTAGCAATAAACATTATTAGAAAATGTCTAGATACAGCCAAGTACCCTTTCCAAATCAAACTAGTGTTGTATAGGTGACAGACAATGCTGGGAAAATATTGGATATATTGCATACATGAAATATCGGATCTGGGCAAAACCAGATGTAAATCAGATTGCTGGTGATGACGTCAACCCTACACTCTAATTGAAGAATAGAGATCATGAAACAGTGAGAGAAATATTTAACTCTGCATCGGAATTGCTAAAAGTACAAAGCATAATACATGAGAAGAAGAATGTAAAAATAAGTGTTCTGTCTTCAGACCGGGCTCTTTTTTAACAAGGGACACATGCTTTAAGAGCACCAGTGCCTCGTTCTCATTCATCTCTGTGCGAGTTTTTTCTTATATAGTTTTCTTTCTTATTTCTTCCCTTCCTGATCTTTCTTTAATGGAAAACTTAGCCGTTTAGGCATTCCAAATAAAAAAGAAAGAAAAGGAAAAATTTCATATTGCTATCCTTCGAGAACTTCGGGTTCCCCCGCGATCTTGTCCTGGTCTCGTTTTCGATTCTGTCCTTCCTCCTTTTCACTGCGGAATTTGAAACGATACGCACGGACTTTACTCGACTCCATGAACTGGGCTTCTCCCGTTCTAAACCATGAGGTATGTTCAGAACATCCCATTATTCCTTTACCTGCCTATTCCTTCTTTGAAAAACTTGAAACCCTATTTCTGTTTAATTAATCTAATGTGTGACTTCTATATTCAATTTGGAGAAATTCCAATTTATTCTCTCCTTCTTCGCTCGCTCGCACAGAACTTATATCTTTTCTCAGACTTCTATTTCTATTTTTAATTCGTGGGCGCTTGGGTAGTTTCTGCGCCGCACTAGAATAACAACCTTTGTAGAAAAAGAGACATAACTGTTCCATACTTTCCCCCAACGATTTAATAAAAAAAAAAAGAGAAAAGACTTTTTCTAACCACTCCATACTTTCACCTAACGATTTAATAAAAAAAAAGGAAAAGACATTTTTTAGCCGCTCCAGACTTTCACCTAACAATTTAATGGAGAAAAGACACTTTTCTAACTGTTACGGACTTTCACCTAACAGTTGATTGAAAAAGATAAGATATCCTAGAATCTGTTAATTTGGAAGTTTGTCCAAAACATAATTATTTTCATGTATTATTTCCTTTTGTTTAATTATGTTTTCTCCTTTTAACTATTTGTTTTGTTTTTGTTTCAGATTTTTTTACCTAATTAATAAAGCGTTTTCAACGTAATAGTTGTTTTCATTATGTTAATTTGAGTTTATCTGTCTGCCCAACGCACGCTTTCTGAAGTTTGACTGCTGGACGGTATTGTAGGTACCTGAAAGCAAGATTCTGAGGAATAACTGCCGCGAGTTCCAGAACAATAAGTGAACAGTAATTCCAAACAACAGAACTTTAATATGATGTAATATAATGTAATGTAAAAAAAACTTTGTTGATTTGACAAGTGTTTGTTTAATTACAAAAACCACGGCTATTCAGTGTGTATATACTATTGGCATACATTTTTTTTAAAGTACGACCATAAATTATATAGACAACAATATTACACTGGTAAGCGAAAGTGAGTTTATGAGATTGCCATTTGGGGTTTTTAAATTCTGGCAAAATATAAATGTTAATAAGTGTCTTGTTCGGAAATAATATTGTCTGATATATAATTGAGACGCTTACACGGGCCACAGCATTATTTGGAGTACTTGTCTGGATACTGATGCAATATGACACAAAAAAAAACAATTTATATAAATTTATTGATTTGATAATGCATACGCAGTTGAATATATGCGGACAGAAGTTACAACTGCGAATTTGTTCTTACATTGAAAGGAATTAAATAAAGTTGGTATGTGTTGGCTGCCAGTAATTCTGCAGATGTTTATCTTCAAGTGATAGTAGCCATGTTCAGACTGTTCAATGCATACGTGACAAAAAAGTGTGCATGCTTACTTTACTTCATGGCTGTCTGGAAACTCTGTCTTCTCTGCAAAACCCTAAACGATAGATAGGATAGAGTCCTTAAAAATGTTCTGGTTGAAATTACTACATCCTACTGTCTGATTGATTAATGTATGACCAAACAACCTCGTTAGGGTTGCTCTCCTCCGCCAGAGGAAATAGATATCAATTGTTATGACTGCTACATGCTCAGTCAGTTGTCTAGGTGAGTGTTAATAAAATCTGCACCCAGAATTACATCAACATTGGTTAGTCTCCCGCGTGTGACGGTACATTTTGAAAGGGAATAAAACGTGATGTGGCCATCTATGGAGATACAGCGAATCATTAATGTATCGATATTCTTTTGTCGATGAATTAAAAATGGAAATGTGGAAAACCTAAAAATCCAACGTTTTCACCATGTTGTTGTGTGGGTTTCATTAAAAGAGAAGAAAAAAGTCACAGTAGTTTTTTTTCCCCCTGTCCAGATAAAGCTTCCACATTTCCATGTTTAATTCATACCTCCAATTTATTTTATCCTTTTATTATTATGCTAGCCTGGATGCCCGGCGTTTGCCCGGGTATTTGGAGATGTGTTGAGCAAAAAAAAAAAAAAAAGTGGTAGTAGGCAGGCAAGCATGGCTCGAATCCATACCACAAAGGAGGAAATGAATGTGAAAAAAAAAGTGACATCTTTGCTGTTACGCCCATCACCAAACTGGAAATGACATAGGTTTAAATTAAGACTAGTCAATCGAAAAGAGGGAATGACTTTCGAAAATATTGGTGAAAAGAGCGACCTGCTCCCTGTAAAAAAAAGTGCCCAGTTGAGGGTGAAGGAATCAATGTTTTTAGCCAATTTTTCGATATTTGTCGTCTGAAAGGTCGAGCTTCAAAACGATACCAATCTCGTGAAAATCCGTCACCTCTGTCGAAAGTTTTAGGCATACATACATACATACATACATACAAACATACATACATACATACATACATACATACATACATACATACACACATGCATACATACATACATATATACATACATTTAAATAGACAGGTGAGGTTTATATTATAGATTATATTTATATTATAAATTTATATTATATTATAAATATATAAAATATTTATATTATTATTATTATTATTATTATTATTATTATTGTAGAGATTACTACTAGCAGGGAAACCCGATGCTACCCAGGATTGAATGATCAACAAATGTTTCGCATTCCCATATTTTTATTGTCATTGACATTGGTGAAATTGACCATTTTTCAATCAAATCGATTAATCGCCTGCTTCAGTTGGAGACCCATTGTGATGCACTTGATGGAAGCTTTGCATGCCTCCCCAGAGTAAATTAGTCCACAATCCATTGTAGTGTACATTTCACTATAGAGAACCCACTGTTGATTTTATAAAATTATGTTTATATATAATGGTTTGAATTAAAGTTTAAAATGCCAAAATCAAGTATCATGGTTCAGTTGTGCTGTAAACAGAAACATTCATTTCCAGTGCGCCTCTGTCATATCAAAGCACCTATTCTGGATTTTATATGCCAGGCCTTTCTACTTGTGTGGTAATAAACCTTCTCAAATGCACTTGTGATATTAGGCTGTATAAGGTGTTAACTTTGCTCAAAATCGTCTGTTCTTTTTCTCATCGGATTTTTTTTTATTATTGATACTTATGAAAGACTTTTTGATACAAAATCTATCTAAGAACACTGCCAGATACATGAAGTACATTCGTGTGAAATTTCATAAAAATCAGCCCAGCCGTTGAGGAGTGTACAGGAAACTCTCTCTCTCTCTCTCTCTCTCTCTCTCTCTCTCTCTCTCTCTCACACACACACACACACACACACAAAGTTTTTTTTATATTATAGTAGATAGAGATAGAGATAGAGATATATTTATGTCTGTTCATATCTATCTATATATCGATGCATCTTCTTTAGCTTAATCTATCTGATTGTCTTTTCACCTTTTTGTCTGACTTTCTGTATCGATATTCTTCTGTCTATATATTTATCTATTCATATCTATAATATTTTTCAAATAAATATTCACTATCTCGTTTACAGCTACAGTTTCATGCTAATGGAATCATCAGTGTAATGATAATTACTACTGGTTGAAAGATCCAAACCTAGTCACAAAGCTACCCTTAGCTTAGTAGACTAGTATCTTTACTTCAGGCCACCAGCAATTAACACAAGAATTGAGAGGAAATAAATACTTATAGATGCCATGTCGGTGGCCATTCACAATAAACAACCAGAGTGAGAGAGTATTCAACGACAGGAAGTCAGAATATTGCATTCGCATTAAAGTTGACATCTTGTTTTCTCAATTTCCTAAAGAGGGTTCAACTTTAATCTCTTAAAGGAGCTTTAACTATAATATTTTTCATATGAATATTAGCAATTATGCATCTATTCATATTCATAGATCTGTCTGTTCGTATTTATCTATATACTATGCATCTGCTTTGGTTTCTCTCTCTCTCTCTCTCTCTCTCTCTCTCTCTCTCTCTGTACAAGTGGTGGACAGATGTTTGTTTAAATAGACATTTGGCGAGATTATTTACGGGCGCCGCTCTCGTGGGTCGATCGGTAGAAATGCTGACTGTCAACGCAATGGTTCTAGGTTCAATCCTCGGCTTAAGAAAGGTTCTAGTCTAGCGACACTGATGAGTTGTGATACAACGAAACAGGACTGTATGTCGATAACTATATATATATATATATATATATATATATATATATATATATATATATATATATATATATATATATATAATATGTCTGTTGTCTGTCTGTCTGTGCAGAGGCATAGAAATGGTCATGTTGATGCCTGAAGGTATGGTAGAATCCCCCGAAAAGAAGGTCTCTTTCAGTTTTCATCAAGGCGATTAGTAGTGAGAAGGAAAACTAATAAAGTACCTGTGGCGACTGTGACTTCCGATGATGTCGACTTTTTTTAGGGTAGGGTGTCAGGGTGGCAGTCGGTTCGTGAATAGGTTATTGGTTTTGTGCAAAGCTTCACGCACGCACAGGCATTGCTGGAAAACTTCTAATATCTTGTTGCTTTTTCATGACACGGTGGCAAATAGCCAAAGCGATTTTACAGATATTATTTATCTCTGTACCCAACCGTCTGTCCGTCTCAGTCTGTTCATCATGTGTTCAAAGTCTTTTATTTTAATGCTCAACTTAGTCTGTCTGCTCAACGTCTACCGTACAATCCAAGGTTCCTATCAATGTCTCATTATGTCTCTTTTTCTTCTTCTTCTTCTTCTTCTTCTTCTTCTTCTTCTTCTTCTTCTTCTTCTTCTTCTTCTTCTTTCTTTCTTTCTTTCTATAGCACGAGGAAGCCTCCCTTAAAATGCTACTGACGTTGCTGCTGTTGCTGCCGCTGCTGTTGTCTCGTGCGCCGTAATTATGAAACTGCTACCGCTGTCACCAAACCATAAGGTTCGTTCTCTACCAGCCCCAGGGAAGGTGCTGGTGGTGGGAGGGTAAGACCAGGTAGGTTAAAGCAGACCAGGTAGTGCGCGTTGGAAGAACAATAGTAACCTAGAGAAATGGAGAAAGCAACCAGGTTTCAAGGAATCAGATGTCAAATAAAGAAAAAAAAAAAAAAAAAAAAAAAAGAAAGAAAAAAGAAAAACGATTAATATTCATTCAGATAAATGCTAATATATTAACCAGAAAAAGACCAGGATGAAAATAATTACTTGGTTCTCTCCCCCAAACTCACTCCCTTCCTC